>NW_026057585.1:34627961-34927961 GCF_023721935.1 Panthera uncia
CGTGGTCAGTAACAGAGCTGGGATTTCAAAACAAAACAAAACAAAACAAAACAGAACAAAACAGAACAAAAAACAACCTGGAAGGTGGCAGAAAGGCGAGCACAAAATCCAGACAGCATGTCCAGGATATACAGACCCAGCATGGTGTGTAGGGAGATCAGCATGAAGTGGCAGGGGGTGGGAGAGCCAGGTTCAGGGGGGCAGACAAAAGGAGCACCCAAAGAAGGAGGTCTGTGCCTGACACTCAAACTGGACCCCAAGTTAAAACTGCACTCCAGAAATAGCACACGGTCTCACTGAGTCCTTAAGCCTAGATTGTGTATGTACACATATACGCACATATATTTACGTATGTATAGGTAAGTCTATATATCTGGAAAACTCTCCAACTAGTAAGAGGACCTCCTACATAGAGGTGCGTAGAAAGGGGATACGAAGAGTGAGCCTTCGTTTTTCCCACACACAGTTCTGTGTTATTTGATTTCTTCCTTTTTCCAAGGAACACACCTTCAGGTAACGCAACTACCACATACTCTGTTGAAAAATAAAATGGGGAGGTAGTGGAAACACACGCCACTTAACAGAAAGGGCACTGGGACTTTGGTCTTTGCTCAGAGAAATCGCCTCCCTTTTTACTCGAAGCACAAGACGGACCCTACAGCTGCTTCCTAATGTTTAAGAGGGTTCTGAGATTTATTTTTCTCACAATGCAAAAAAATGTTTACTTTTGCCTTTCTCCTGGAGGCTCTCACAGCTCCATCTCTATTAGGAGCCTTTTTGTAATCATTGCTTGCCAGCATTTCCTCTACTTAGCACTTCCCTTGCCCACTGCAGGGATGCCCTCCTGCACCGCACGGCCTCTCTAAATCAGCCTTGTTTCCTCAGTCCTGAGATGGAGGTGCTGCTCTGGCCATTACCGCCTAATGGCATGTTCTGTTGCTTATGTTTGTCTCATATCTGTGATGGACAGACCTCGGGGATGCATTTTCACGTCATTCTAATTGAGCACGGAACATTCTGTTTTCCTGCCTTGTCGGGGTGACTAATGAGACAAAACAAGCAGGTGCGATGAGCAATCAGGGTCGCTCTCCTCGTATGGAGGACCGTTGGCCGCAGAGGGCAGAGCAGCAGAGGTGGTGATGGGCATAGGGAATGAAGAGGTGACGCAGGCTTGTCCAGCATCACCCAAAAACTGGAGTTGCCGGCTGCAGACTCCAGGCCAGCGCTGATTCTGTCCGCGACAGCTCAGCAGTAACAACCTAATGGGTTTTCCAGACCTTGCGAGGGGTGCTCAGATGTGAATCACCGATGCTTCCAGAATGCAGTTATGTCTCTCAGCAGTGCAGATTTCTGCTGACTCCTTGGGGAATTTTAATAACATGTCATTTAACAAATTAGAAGGTGAAGCAAATTAAATACAGTAAATCAAAGCAAAGCTTGACAAACAAAGTAGATGCAAGCAGATCTTTTCAAAGCACACAGATTTGAAAATGTAAGGTTTCCAAACCATTAGCAAAAAAGGGAAAAGTTACCATAGCAACTCCCAAAGTCTGCCTAGCTAGCTAGCCTCAAAGCCTTCAAATGCCCCGCCCTGTGCAGGGGGAGAAGTGGGAGATGTTTGAGGACAGTAAGAACAGTTTTTTTTTTTCTTTTTAAGTAAAGGAAATAAAGAAGCAAGGTTGGTAGATTACAATTCACCTTTAAATGCCAGAAACAGCCAGCCCTCTAATGCAGATTTCAGGAAAACAGATGCCTTAGGTAATATGGCGACTGATCACTTGGTGGCGCTGTTGTTCCACTCCTGGGTTTTGCAGCGGCTTGTCCCTAGCTAGGCCTCCCTTCCCAAACAGGTGCCCTAACATTCTGTGAGCTGCCCTAACATTCATGTATTCACGACATATCTATAAAGTAGGTCTGCCAGGTGCCAGAGACTATGTGGGTTTCTCGGGTAACTTGGTGAACAGAACAGTTTGTGGAGCTCAGAGAACAAGAGAGACAAGTGATGAAATGAAATAATTGCACGTTGTGGTCAGATCAGGCTCCTAAGATAGAAAATAATGGTGGGCAGATGCCTTTATATAAACTGGTCAGGAAGACTTTTCTGATGAGTTTGTAGGCTGCACCCCACCGCCTCCCACACGCTATGGGATGGAGGAAGAGAACCAAGCAGAGGGACCACCCTGGTTGGAGCATAGCCGAGAAAAGAGGACGGTGGGGAAGGATAAGCAGATAGGGCCAGATCATGTGGAAAGTTTTAGTCCTGGCAAGACCTCATTGCAGGTTTTATTCTTAGGGCAAACGGAAGCCTTTGAAAAGTTTCAACGGTAGAGTGAGGTTATTCAACCTAAATAGTTTGCTTTTCACATTGTGTTGTAATTCCCATTTGATCACCTTTGCTTTAGATATATGTAAACACTTGGGAAAAAACATATTCAGTAGTAGAACATTTCACATTTTTACACAGCAATGTTTTTAAAATAATATAACCTATAGAATATAAAGCTTAAAAGTTTTGCTGGTGGGGCAGAGTTTAAGAAGCTGGACAGCAGCAGACAAAATCTATGGTGAGAGAGCACTGGGTTTTGATGAGTCAGAAAGCTGAGTTTGCCACCCCTCCTCACAGCACTTCTCATAGTATGTTGTCATTACTCTCTGCCTTATCTTCTGCCCCTTTAGACTCTGGGCTTCTAGGCAATAGACACACACTAGAGACAGGGGTTCCCTTGCGCATCTTACTAACCAGTGATTAGCATGGGAACACAGTAGACTCAAGCATTGGATGGATGGAGGGACTGATGGAGGGATGGATGAACAAGCAGAAGGTAAGAGATCCCAATTCTGGATAAGTGAGACTTTAGAATTTTAGCAACACTTTCTCAAAGATAAATCAATTTCAACTTCCAGGTACAAGACAAAGCATTTCTCTGGCTTCCTTGTGTATGTACTAAATATCAATTGAACACCTACTATGTGCAAGACACTGTGCTAGATCAGGGACACAAACATGAGTAGGACATCGTGACAGTCCCCAAGCTACTTACAGTCAATAAAGGACATAAGACCAAAACATAACTGATCCACAGTTTAGACACTGTTATATACACAAAATGAGGAGTGGGTTAATGGTAGGTGTTGAGAAGAGGAAAAGAGGATTCTCAAGGGTCAGAGTTACAGAAAAGCTTCATGAAAGTGACACTTGAGTTTCATCTCAAAGGATGGGGGGTTTCCTCCAGGGATGACAAAGCTCTTAGCCTCCACTAAGAGCTGGAATTGGTGGCTTTTTCCTGAACAGGCCCCGCTAAAGGAAAAAAGAATGCAAACCTTCTCCTATCCCACTCCCCATTTTGTGAGCTCAGGGTGCTGCCTTCCCAGGGTGCTGCCAGCCCAGCTGCCCAGAGCACAAGCTGCAGGCCACCATTGAGGAGAAGGTTCTGGAAAAAATGTTCTAGACTACAACTCCCAAACCTCCCAAGCAGTCTTTGTGGCTTACTGTTAGAGTCTTCAGCTGAGGACACTCTTATGTTTCTACTGTCACATTTTTCCAACTGCAGATCACATGCATTCATGGGTCAGGTAATCGATATGGCGGTCCTCAACATACAATGCGAGCAGCATTTTAAAAAATGGGATAGAGGGGCGCCTGGCTGGCTCAGTCAGTAGAACATGTGACTCTTGATCTTGGGGTTGTGAGTTTAAGCCCCATGTTGGGTATAAAGTTTATGGTAACCCACTCACATGGTGCTTTCAACCTTTCGCAGAACTGAGGAGAGAGCTCCCAATTTAAATGTGGATCTCCTCTAGGGCCCATGGATGTATGCGTACCTTAATGCCATAATTTAGTGGAATCAGAATACTCTTGTGCTAAACGTGAACATTTTTTGAAAACAGATGCTTTTTTTGGGGTACCACTAAAATATTCTCAGTCCTCCATCCTGCATGTGTGCACACATGCCCCCCCATGACTGGCAAAAGAAGCTTTATGTCAACACTCTGAGCAATATCCCTCATCAGGCAGGAAAATACGAGTCAACGTACCACAAAAGCTCTGAGGCAGAGAGTCAGCCAGAGCTTCACAAAGTCACAGAGCCTTTTAAAGTACCTCCATTTCAGGGGCGCCTGGGTGGCTCAGTTGGTTAAGCGTCCATCTTTGGCTCAGGTCATGACCTCATGGTTTGAGCCCCATGTTGGGCTCTGTGCAGACAGCTTGGAGCCTGGAGCCTGCTTTGGATTCTGTGTCTACCTCTCTCTCTGCCCTCCCCAACTCACGCTCTATCTCAAAAATAAACACTAAAAAAAAAAAAAAAAATTTAAGTACCTCCATTTTGTTAGAATTGTTTACAAATATGTGATTACTGCCAATAATAGGTTTTAGTCAGATTCCGATTTCTACGTTATTAGTGGCTCATAAAAGCCTTCCAGTGCAGGTCATGAAACTGTGGAAGTACAATTAAATGTGGATAGACCCAAATAATGTATAGCTTGTCATTTAGAGCTCGGGTCACACTGAGAATTCAGCCAGACAGTTTTCCCCTCTAGGATGGGATTGTGGAGAATAACACATTTAGAACAAAGAATGAAACTCATCCTTTCCCAACCAAAGGAAGGCATGTTAGTGATTATAACACGGTCTAGCAATGCAGGTAACATCACATGGCCATTTGAAAATGGTTGCCCCTCCTTTATATAAGATCCGAACCAACCTCAAGAATTAAGTGAAATTTATCATATGCTGTGTGAAACATGGTAAAGTTTGGACTGGAGGTGAGCCCCCCCAAGCGTGTGCAGACACGGCAAGTCCTGGCTCTCCCTATAGTTCTTACATTGTTTCCACAAATTGCAGACAACTTGCAGCCGGTAAGTTTCTAAAAGGAAAGCGGAAATTTGTCTTTCTTCTGTCAGGGCTGGCTGTCAGTAAGCAACCAACAAGCTGGGGAAATGGATTCAAATGAACATGTAGTCGCTTCTTCACATGCTCAGATTTCCTAGAAATGTTATTCATTCCAGATATACCAGCACTTACTTTTTGATATTTCAGCCCCTGTTTAGGAAGCGTGTGAGGTAATGTAACTGTAGGTACAGTGACCGCAAAGATTAGGTTAGAACCCCTCAAGGCGGGTCAGGTCAGGGCTGGAGGCCTGGAAAAAGCCATAGCTGCCAGGCCAGGTCAACCGATCTCGAAGACTATGTTCTCCACCAGCAGCCAAGGCCACCTCTGTGCCAAGAATCCTGAGACTTTCTGTAGGAGGTTCAGGGAACAGTTTAATGCAAACCTTTGGATCTTAGCAAACTCAGGCACCACTTGGCTTCATCATAGAGGACCCCTGGCTCACCTGCTTACTGCTCACCATCACCAGAGTTCTCAGTTGACCTAGATAACCCACTCTTATGCCATGGCCTCAAGTCTCCATCTGGATCCATCCATGGGGGGTTTTGGAAGCCCTCTGGTCCCAGCAGATAAGGCAACAGCCTGACTCATTCTAGACCATCTTTCATCCAAGAGCCTTGAGAAAGTGAATGTGAGGGGTGGGGAAGTCCGAGTTCTCTCTCCCGCTTGATGTAAGGAAATATTTGCTTGTCCTTCATGAGTAGGATTGTTGATGTAAATATCCTGAAATGAAACCACAGGTAACTGAGCAGTGCTGACCTGACTGTGACAAACTCATAAATTTCCCGTATATTATGTCAGTCAAGGCAAAACATTTTTTTAAGATTTTATTTTTAAGTAATCTCTACATCCAATGTGGAGCTCAAACCCACAACCCCCAAGATCAAGAGTCATATGCTCCACTGACTGAGCCAGCCAGGCGCCCCCCGCCCCCCAGTCAAAACATTTCTGTCACAAAATTTAAGCTGAGTGAATAAAAACTGGATGAACTGAAGCTGAATGAATCTTTTTTTTTTATTTTTAAAATTTTTTTTTAACTATTTATTCCTGAGACAGAGAGAGACAGAGCACGAGCAGGGGAGGGTCAGAGAGAGGGAGACACAGAATCTGAAACAGGCTCCAGGCTCTGAGCTGTCAGCCCAGAGCCCGACGCGGGGCTCGAACTCACGGACTGCGAGATCATGACCTGAGCCGAAGTCAGACACTCAACCGACTGAGCCACCCAGGCGCCCCAAGCTGAATGAATCTTAAACAATCGGTTGTTTGCAGCCTGTGGTGGGAGTTCACTTGTGAATTCTCATGTAACTCTTCTTTCAAATTTACCATTGAAATTTAAGATGTGGGGCACCTGGGTGGTGTCGGTTAAGCCTCCAACTTCAGCTCAGGTTATGATCTCATGGTTTGTGGGTTCGAGCCCCATGTCAGGCTCTGTGCTGACAGCTCAGAGCCTGGAGCCTGCTTCGGACTCTATGTCTCCCTCTCTCTCTGCCCCTCCTCAACTTGCGCTCTGTCTCTCAAAAATGAATAAACATTAAAAAAAATTAAAAGAAAAAAAGAAATTTAAGATGTTAATATGTCATAGCAGGATGCTTGACTGGGAAAGGTGGAATTCCTAAGGACCTGATTCCCTTTTATCTCATGGTGGGAAAGGAGGGTTGTGTTCTGTATATGGCCATCAGCATACAGTCCTGCTTTCTCCTCACCCTTTCACACTGTCAACATATTATAGACAAACTGGTGCTTGCAAACAGCTGCAGCCTTTGTTTCAGGGGCCCTCGCCAAGAGTCCCTTGCCAGGGTTTCTGCTTCTTAGGACAGTGTCCTGACTTTAGCAGCTGGGCAATGGGTGGGGCCGGATGCTTCCAGATGGCGGTACTGACAATGTCTGCACCCCCAGAGTGGGTGGCAGGGGCCTGCAGGGCTGCCTCAGACTTGCTGGAGCTGCAGGTTAAACTAACAGATTCCCAGACTCCACCTGAGACCTGCTGGCGGGGACTCTGGGAGCAGGACGGTCCCAGATGGGGCCCCGGGAGCCCATGCCGCATGCCAAGCACACACCACCTGTCATTCTTATTCCAACTGAAATTTGAAAACTATAGCCTGCGGGGAATCTTGCCTGGTTGCACATCAGAATCATTCAGGGGATCTTTGAAAAACACCGGTTCCCAGGTCCTACCACATACCAACTGATAAGAATTCCACAAGAATTTGCTAATAGCACTCCAGGTGGTTCTAATTTGCAGACAGGGCTGAGAACAAAGCAACTCCTGAAAACAAATTATAACAGTTCTCCAGGTACCTTAGGAGAGTAAGTTCCTGTCCTGGTCCTCTCCTGTGCCCTGAGGCAAGTGTGGGATGAGGCCTTGGGTTGTTTTTTTTGTTTTTTTTTTTTTTAAGTTTATGTATTTATTTTGAGAAGAGAGGGGCGGGGGGCTCCTAAGCACATACAAGTTGGGGAGGGGCAGAGAGAGAGGGAGAGAGAGAGAGAACCCCAGGCAGGCTCTGAACTGTCAGCACAGAGCCTGATGAGGGGGCTCGAACTCACAAACCGTGAGATCATGACGTGAGCAGAAGTCGGGAGTTCAACTGACTGAGCCACTCAGTCATGCCCCGCTTGGTTCCTTTTGACACAAAGCGGGGTCATGTCAGGGATGGCAGGACAAAACCACAGGATTACTTCTGGGAGCAGATAGTTTCTTCCCTAGAATCTGTATGGTGCTCTCTTAGCTACCAAAGGCTTTCTCAAATTATGGAGGAACTATGGCAAGGCTCTTAAATTCTTCACACGGCTACAGAGCAAGAGGACCAGTGAGAATCAAGTTCCTGAGAAGATGTGCACGCTTAATCTTAATAACAACATTGGGATGCAGAATTTGCATTTGATCAAGGTAATTTTTTTTCTTTTGGGTGTTTTCTGTCCAGAGTAAAATATCAGAAATAAATGTTTTCCATATAAGGAAAATTTTAAAAATTGATTTCTAAAGAAAGAAATATAAGTGGTAAACAAAAACTACCAGTCTTAAAGAGACTCACTTTTGGAATCATTCTGACTTTTAACATTTAAAACCCTGAAGTTCTATTAAGGATTCACAGAATCCAACAGCAAATGGCTTACATGAGGTGCTTATATAATACAATTTCTTCAATATCTCCATAGTTACTACCCAGAAAATATTTTTTTGAGCCAATTTTGACTAAATACCAGGCACTATGCCAGGCTAGGAGTACAAAATTAGCAAGACAGATCTCAGCCCTAAGGAGAATGGGGAATGTAGATTAGTAAACAAAAAAATAAATAAAAAGCAAGGTGATGTTAAGAGACTGTTAAAAACAGAACAAACTGAGGGTTGATGGGGGGTGGGAGGGAGGGGAGGGTGGGTGATGGGTATTGAGGAGGGCACCTTTTGGGATGAGCACTGGGTGTTGTATGGAAACCAATTTGACAATAAATTTCATATATTAAAAAAAAAAGAAAAGAAAAGAAAAAAAAATTCCACATTAAAAAAAAAAAAAAGCAAGGTGATGTTACTACTGCTGATAATATTGGGTGCTATAGAGTTGAAGGAGCTATTCATAAATGCCAGTCTGCATTGGCCAGTTTGAGCTCAGTTTTGAAGGGTGAAGAGGAGTTTTCCAAGTGGACCCGACAGGGCACTCCAAGCAGAGGAATGAGAGGTTCAAGAAGTATAGACGAGGGGCACCTGGGTGGCTCAGTCAGTTGAGCATTGACTTTGGCTCAGGTCACGATCTCATGGTTGTGGGTTCGGCCTTGAGTCAAATTCTGCTCTGACGGTGTGGAGGCTGTTGGGATTCTCTCTCTCTCCCTCGCTCCCTGCCCCTCCCCCACTTATGCGCGTGTGCTCGCACGCGTGCTCTCTCTCTCTCTCTCTCTAGATAAAAAAATAAACTTAAAAAAAGAAGTGTAGATGAGCAGGTCACCTTTGGAAAACTATGTGCATTTGTTTCTATTCCTGCTTTTAAAAATTACCATAAACTTAGCAGCATAGAACAACACCTATTTATTATTGGGTGTTCTGGAGGTCAGAAGTCCAACGTGAGCTAAAATCAAGGTGTTGCATTCCTTTCTGGAAGCTCTAGGAGACGATCTGTTTCTTGGCCTTAACTCATGGCCCCTTACTCCATCTGCAAAGCCAGCAATGACAGTTCAAGTCCTTCTTATGTCATCTGTTTGACCCTTTTCTCATCATCATGGCCCTCTCTGACCACAGCCGGAAAAGGTTCTCTCGTTTTAATGACTCATTAGATTAGGTTGGGCCCACCTGCTTCTCATCTCACGGTCCATAACTTCAATCACATTTGCAAAGTTCTCTGTGACACTTAAGGCAACCTATTCACGAGTTCTGGAGATTAGGGCAGGCACAACTTTAGGGGTCCGTAATTCTGTCTACCATACCGTGCATCAATTAACCAAGTGACTTTGATAGATAGGATAAGTAGGAGCTAAATCGTGAAAGGCCCTTATATGTCAGGTTAAGGAGTTTTCAGTTTATCCTTTGGGGACCAAGAGCCCCTTTAGGTTTTAAGAAGGGGGTTTCCCTCTTAGAGGTCTCTTTGGCTATACTGACCAATCCTAAGAACCAATGGGGGGATGCTTGTTACTAAGACTGGTATGCAGGCTTGGGGATTCAGATTTAGTAGGCCCAGGGTGAGCATGCAGGAACGTGTTTATGACCAGTCGGGTTACCAACACATGACTAGAGAGTTAGTTGAGAATATAAGACTGGAGGTGAGAGACCAGTAAGGAGGCCCTGCCATCGGTCCTGGGGAGAACTAACAAACATAAACTAACACAGCGGACAGCCCTGCGGATGGAAACAAGTGGGTGGATTTCAGTAATATTTAATGGGGAATTTGGACAGAACTATTGGTAATCTACTGGATGTGCTCTGGTTAATCGAAAATGCATATTTTAGAGTCAGACAAATGTGAGTTCAAATCCTGGCCCTGGCTGCCACCTACAAGCAGGTGGACTTTGCTGAAAGAATGTCTCTGAATCTTAAGGCCTTGACTATTAAATAAGGATGATAATATAAAATTTACCGAACTGTTAAGGATTAGCAATAATGTATCTAAGGGGCTCAGAAATGGCCACCACTCTTTAAAAAATTTTTTTTTTAATGTTTATTTATTTTTGAGAGAGAGACAGAGTGCGAGCAGGGGAGGAGCAGAGAGAGAGGGACACACAGAATCGGAAGCAGGCTCCAGGCTCTGAGCTGTCAGCACAGAGCCCGACGTGGGGCTCGAACCCACAACTGTGAGATCATGACCTCAGCCGAAGTCTGACGCTTAACCGACTGAGCCACCCAGGTGGCCACCACTATTATTGTTATGGTGGTGATTGATAGTGTTCTACGGATGTAAATAGTGGTGGTGGCTGACAGAGAAGAATAAAGATAACTCATGGAATGCAGGGCTCGGATGGCCAGATGAGTGGCAGGGCCATCCACCCACATAGAAATATAGGAGGAGAAGCAAGCTGGGAGCGCAAGGTGATGGGTTTCAGTTTTGAACACGTTGAGTTGGAGATGAGGGTGAGATTTTGGGTGGAATGTCCCGGAAGTAGTAAGATATACAGATTCTGAATCAGAAAAAAAAAAGAAAATCTGGGTAAAAGCTATGGTGGTTTTTCCATGGACCTGAAACTTGTAAAAGGTGTCTTTGAACATGAGCCACAAAACTGTAGGAATCAAAAGAACTACTAATTCATCAAAGCCTTTTTACTGCTTAAATCACTTTGTGTATTGTAATAATGCAAAAGTAATTACAATGTTCCCGTTAAAGTAATAATACCCTGACAATTGAAAGGCGTGCTTAGACAGCCACAAGGCCCTAAACATTCATTCCGAGCCCTCACAGAGCTGTTTGGTTTATGATTTTACAAGCTGGCTGGAAGCGGGGTCATGCGGAGGTTAATAGACTGAGCTGTAATTCCTGCGGGATCGCAGCCGAAGCCCAAGTGTGGGTTTCTGCTTCCTGCTCTGGCACCCCATTCATTTTCTTGCTTTGTTAACCCAACACTGGACCCTCCTTGCGAAAGGACTGTCTGCATCATTATTGTGCCCACCTTGGGGTCTGCCGATGTGACTCTCCTTCCTGCAAGAGCTTCACAACGTCCACACCTTCCGTCTGTGTACTTGGGAAGGGGTCAGTGTACTGTTTCTCACTGGCAGCTGCTGATCTGAGGGTGAAACACTGCTGTTTCTGGGTCCACTGAGTCCCTAAGACACATTGATCCTTGAGAGTTGCATTTCATATCCATACCCTTCTTCTTCTTTGTTTTTGGTCTTTTTAAAAATTTTAGTTAATATACAGTGCATACTGGTTTCGGAAGTAGAATTCAGTGGTTCATCCCTTAAAACCAACATCCAGTGTTCATCACAAGTGCCCTCCTTAATCCCCATCACCCATCCAGACCCTTCTTTTCATGCTCAAAGCTTCCGTAGTCCATGTTGAAAATCACCTAGCAGATAGCCTCATCTACTTCTCCTTCCCATCCCTGTGACCCGCCACCAGAAGAGTTCAGAACTGGGAGTCACGATTCCTAGGGAAAAGTGCCTGCCTCCCTACCTTCCAGTTGGGTGACCTGGAACAAGACACTTAACCTCTCTGTAGCAAGATGTGCTCATTCCATAACCTGAAAATTTTATTTCAGATACAAATCCCTTGTTCAAATGAAATCTGAAATAGAAGCCAAAAATAGAAAGCAGGGAACAAGGCAAAGTGCCCTAGAGAAGTGGGGATGGCAGTCCCAGGGCGTTCATTTGCCCCAACACAGCCGAGCCCCCAAGGCAGGCCCTGGGCATCTTTACAGAAGGCACTGCAGGAGGTCCCTTAGTATGCTTTCATGGCCTCCGCTTCCGAAATTCTGCTCATTGCCCCTCCTTACTGAAACTGATCAGAAGCTTTCCAATAACCCAAAGATCATGTCTAAACTCATTAATTTTTCATGTAAGGCTCCCACAGCCCGAGTCAGACTCACCCTTCTGACTTTAAATTCTATTACGCCTGCCACAGCAACCCTCTGGTCTCACGACTGTCCCTAAATCTCACTTACATCGTTCTTTGTACTCAATTCCTCTCCCTGACTTACACCCTGTATTAGTTTTCTGTTGCTGCTGTAACAAGTTACCATAAACTTAGTGCCTTAAAAATGTACATTTATTATCTTATAGTTTGAAGTCTAAAATCCAACGTGAGTCTCTCAGGGCTAAAATGTAGGCGTTGGTGAGGGCTACTTTCCTTTCTGAGGCTCTAACAGAGAACCTGTCTCCTGGCCTTTTCTAACCCCCGGTGGTGGCCCTTTTCTCCATCCTAAAAGCCAACAATGTCACATCTCTCTAGGCCTTTCTTCTGTACTCACATCTCCTACCTCTCCTCTTCTGCCTTCCTCTCCCACTTTTAAGGATCTTTGTGATTACACTGGGCCACCCAGATAATCCAGAATAATCACCCCACCTCAAGATCCTTAATCACATCACAGTCATCTAACGTAATCACAGGTCCCAGCATTTAGAACAATTTTGAGGGCCATGGTTCTGCCCACCACACAGCCCATCCGTGCCCATCCGTGCACGTCCTGTATGTGAGTAGCAGACTTTACTGAGGAAGGGGGAAGACCACAGAGGTCAACAGATGCTTCGCTACAGCCATGCAAACTCCTTCAAATTGACTCCCGGGCATCATCCTGTGGCCTGTCCCACCACTGAGGGTGGTTCTTTGACCATTTCATGCACAGAGCATTTGCCTCATTCTGTCTCTCCTCCACACTCTGACACCTCCCCGCTTTGCTTCTCTTTCTTCCTCTTTTCCTCCCCCAAGGATTGACACTGAGAACTCCTGATTCTTCTCACTCTGTGACGCAAACTTTCTCCACGGCCAGCTTCCAACTTCAGCACCCTTGAAAGGGCTCAGCTGAAAAACAAGGCCTCCATCTAATGAGAGCTACCTCCTTAGAATATGAGTGTGGTTGTAAATCCCAGTTTGTTCCTCGTGGTCACATGATACCACATGTGGTCCGTGTTATCACATGATAACATGTTGACCTGCCCACAGGCATGGTGCCACTACCCTTGTCGGTGTCATGTTTGTACATTTTCTCTTTTTTTGATGAAAAGATCTCAGGAAAATGTCTCAGGAATTATGGCTGGCTGGGGCAAAAGAACAGAAACTGGAGTTGATGCTTTCCCTTCTCATAAAAGGAGAGACTGTTCACGTGAGTGATGACTCTAAATGAAAATGGGGAATTTTTAAAGAGTGGTTAAAAACTGTAAGTCACATCCCTCTTTGGTGCTAAAGTATTAACCCTCACTAGATTGTTAGAACTTGAGGTTGGAAATCATATTTTATTCAATGTAGTGTCCCCAGCGCCCCGGTATAGTGTGCACATAACTGATGCTTAATGCATTTTGATTGATATAATTAATAGATATAGTATAAAATCTATTATTTATAAACATGGGTATATATAAGTTTCCTCCCACACAAATGTAGCCCTGTTTTTCTCACTCAGAGGAGAGGTTGCCCTCTCTTTGTGCTCTGGGATATTAGAGGGTGGGTTGTGTTTCTCACCATCAGTTGAGAATTTTGCAAAGGCAGGTGAGTAAAACAATAGATAAAACCCTTCACAGGGAATGTTGGAACACAACATTGGCATAATGGAAGGAGTGTTTTAAAGCCACACATTAGTATTAACATCTGTGCAAAAACAAGCTTTCAAACTGTGAACCAACAGGATTTATGGCAGACTATTAATGCTCATTCTGTTCCTGAGTTAGAGAGATGTTTATTCTCAACAGTGAGTCACTCACAGACATGAGCTCCAAGCAACAGCAGTCTGCAGCATCCCAATTAACACAGGGGAGACAACTAAAAATTAATTCTCACTCTTGTAATTAAGTACAGATTTTCCTCCATGTACAATGGGGTTACCAATAAACCCATTGTAAGTTGAAAATATCGTAAGTTGAAAATTCATTCAGGGGCGCGTGGGTGCTCAGTCAAGTTGAGCGTCTGACTTTAGTTCAGGTCACGGTCTCGCAGCTTGTGGGTTCGAGTCCCGCATCAAGCTCTGTGCTGACAGCTTGGAGCCTGGAGACTGCTTTGGATTCTGTGTCTCTGTCTCTTCCCCTCCCCACTCATGTTCTGCCTCTCTCTCTCTCTCTCTCTCTCTCTCAAAGGTAAATAAGCACTAAAAACAATTTTTTTTTAAAGAAAATGCATTTAATACACTTAACCAACCAAACATCATAGCTTAGCCTAACCTACCTTAAATGTACTCAGAAGACTTACATTGGCCTACGGCTAACCAACAACATCTATTTTATTTTATGTATTTATTTATTTATTTATTCATTCATTTTTTTTTTTTTTTAAGTTTCTCAGGATCCACATAAGAATGAAACCATATGGTATCTGTCTTTCTCTGTATGGCTTATTTCACTTAGCATCACACTCTCCAGTTCCATCCACGTTGCTACAAAAGGCCATATTTCATTCTTTCTCATTGCCACGTAGTATTCCATTGTGTATATAAACCACAATTTCTTTATCCATTCATCAGTTGATAGACATTAGGCTCTTTCCATAATTTGGCTATTGTTGAGAGTGCTGCTATAAACATTGGGGTACAAGTGCCCCTATGCATCAGTACTCCTGTATCCCTTGGGTAAATTCCTAGCAGTGCTATTGCTGGGTCATAGGGTAGGTCTATTTTTAATTTTCTGAGGAACCTCCACACTGCTTTCCAGGGCGGCTGCACCAATTTGCATTCCCACCAACAGTGCAAGAGGGTTCCCATTTCTCCACATCCTCGCCAGCATCTATAGTCTCCTGATTTGTTCATTTTGGCCACTCTGACTGGCGTGAGGTGATATCTGAGTGTGGTTTTGATTTGTATTTCCTTGATAAGGAGCGACGTTGAACATCTTTTCATGTGCCCGTTGGCCATCCGGATGTCTTCTTTAGAGAAGTGTCTATTCATGTTTTCTTCCCATTTCTTCACTGGGTTATTTGTTTTTCGGGTGTGGAGTTTGGTGAGCTCTTTATAGATTTTGGATACTACCCCTTTGTCTGATATGTCATTTGCAAATATCTTTTCCCATTCCATTGGTTGCCTTTTAGTTTTGTTGGTTGTTTCCTTTGCTGTGCAGAAGCTTTTTATCTTCATAAGGTGCCAGTAGTTCATTTTTGCTTTTAATTCCCTTGCCTTTGGGGATGTGTCGAGTAAGAAATTGCTATGGCTGAGGTCAGAGAGGTCTTTTCCTGCTTTCTCCTCTAGGGTTTTGATGGTTTCCTGTCTCACATTCAGGTCCTTTATCCATTTTGAGTTTATTTTTGTGAATGGTGTGAGAAAGTGGTCTAGTTTCAACCTTCTGCATGTTGCTGTCCAGTTCTCCCAGCACCATTTGTTAAAGAGACTGTCTTTTTTCCATTGGATGTTCTTTCCTGCTTTGTCACAACATCTATTTTATAGTAAGTGTTGACTATCTCATGTAATTCATTGTACTTTAATCTCACTGTACTGAAAGTGAAAGCGGGATGGTTGTGTGGGTACAGAATGGTTGTCAGTCTATTCGTTGTTTACTCACATGATCGTGTGGCTGCCTGGCAGCCGGGGCTGCATCACGAGAGACTGTTGTACACATATCCCTAGGGAAAAGATCAAAACTCAAAATTAAAAATTCTAAGCACAGTTTCCACCGGAATACAAACCACTTGCACACCATTGCAAAGTTGAAAAATTGTAAGTCTAACCATCATAAGTTGGGGATTGTCTGCATAATATTTTACCTTTTGCTTCATATGGTTGGCAAATAATACCCTTTTCCTACATACAGTTTGTAAACAAAATTTGAAACTTTTCTTTATATAGTGGGGACCATCAGGAGAGGTCTTCAGTGGGAATGTGAGGGCACTGCATGCCTTTTCCAGTAACATATGCAGTGATTAGGAGGGCCCTTGCGTGGTCAGGAAATCATGGAGAAGCATGGAGAACAACAAAAGCTTTCAGTTCTAAGAGAATGCAGCTAACTCCTCATTATTTGTGCAGATAGAGAAAGGGTAAAGCACGGTTACATCTCCCAACCTCATGAGGTAGATTAGTTTCATACTTTATCACTTGTGCCCACCCAAGCAAAATGGACCAATTTTGAATACCGCCTTCATTCCTCAATAATTAGCTATTTATTCATTCATCCATCCAGCAAATACTCTTAGTGTCCCTGCTGGCATCGTAGTTGGTGCAGTGACAGAGAGAGACACACTTGGTGATGAGTATTAAATCCAGGACAGGGGGCAGCGATGAGGTACACATTACCTAAAACCCGGGTCTCAGAGATGAGTAGAGAAAGGGTTGGAAAGTGGCGGGGCGGGGGCGGGGGTGGGGGGGTGGGTACCATTCCACACAGCAGGAGCAGGAGCCAGCAGAAAGGGAGAGGTAGAAGTTGCAGGGGAGAAAGAGAAATGACAGATATAATTAGATCAGGAGAAGGTGAGGAAAGTTTGGGTTCAAGGACTTAGGACCGTTGATTAACAACGGAAGATTAACAACGAATGGAAGAAGTATTTTTGCCTAATCCTTTGACCATAGTAAAGATGCCAACAAGCAGTACAATAAACAAAAGTTGTCAGTAAAAACTCAGAGATGGAACTGAGTGGAAGGATGGAAGGAACTCCTGGGCCCCACAAGGAGGCAATCCAGGGATGCTTCACCTACAGCAGGGAGTAACAGCAAGGGTTGAAGGAACAATTTGAGAGAACCAGGCACCCACCCTATAAAGAAGGGGATGACTAAGCTAACAAATTCAAGCACAAAATATGGGATTGGTTCAAGAACCACTGGGCCAAATGCTGTCCAGCTGAGATATGGAGATAGGGAAGCCACCCCCAACCTGGTGAGTCCCCAGCACAAGGACTCCAGCAAGGGGGTCTGGTGGCCTGAGTCTGGTTCCAGCCTCTGACTTTCTTAGAGTCATAGACTATAAGTCAGATTCTGAAACTTCTTCTGGTCCCAGACTCCATCAATCTTCTGTTTCAGAGGAAAATATTCCATCACCAGGATAGATCTGAATTTATAGACCAATTCATCTGCTGAAGCATCCTGTGCCTCATTGAGGGAACCATGATGAAGCCCTATGGCAACGGGGTATGTCTGACAGATTCATCCATGGTGTTGTGTAAAGCTGTGGATTGTTCTTTTTCATTCCTGTTTAGTGTTCCACAGTGTATATAAACCAGAATTTACCCTTCTTCAGGTGACAGATGTATGGTTGAGTGTTTCCATTTGGGGTTATTACAAATAATGCTGCTCTGCAAAATTTTGCACCCGCCATTTGACTTACTTGAGTCAAATATCTGTAGTGTGTCTGGGAGTGGAATTTGCTGGCTCATGGGTCATGTGCATATTAAGCTTTGGTAGATTCATACCGTCAGAGATTTTTCTACAGTGATGTCACCAATTCTACATTTTCATGAGCAATATATGAGAGCTTCCATACTCTCAACCAACATTCATAATTGGGAGACTTAAATTTTTGCCCATCTGGTGACCATGTGGTTTTCACTGTGGTTTTCATTTTCATTTCCCAAATGAACGGATCCCTTTCCATGTGCTTATTGGCCATCAGGCCTTCCTCTTACGTGAAGGGACTTTTCAACTCTTTTGCCCATTTTTCTAATTAGTTTGTATGAATCTTTATGTATTTTAGATACTAGTCCTTTATGTGTTTTATGTATTGCAAACATTTTCTCCCATTCAGTGACTTGTGTTTTCACTCTTTATGATGCCTTTTAATGAACAGAATTTTAAAATTTTAATGTGGTCTATATTTCAGTGCTTCTCAAACTATCTATGGCAGACACACTTTTAGAAGGCCGGCGGGGGACGGGGGGGGGGGGGGGCTTTAATTTCCAATCAATCACAGACTGATATTCCTATGAAATACAATAAAAATTGACAAATATAAAAGTTAAATAGAAAACACAGACATTAACATATTTATAAAAGGAATTAATATTTATATAAAAGAGGGAGAAAAAGAATTAAGGGGTGTAAAAGTTCCCAAACCGAGTGAGTGGTTTCAAGCTCCTTCACAATTACCTTTGTCTACACACAACCCTAAGACCCATGGGCACACACTTCCCTGGCCTGGCAGCCACAGAGTTCTGGCCCGATCGCTACCAGTCAGGGGGAGTGGTCCGTGAAGGCTTTTGCCACATTCTGCTCTGGTGTAGTCCTACTGCTGAGTTCTCCACACCAACAGCTCAGTCTTTACCTCAGTCATTGGTGGGATGGGACCTTGCCCTGTAGCATCACTCATACCTCCTCGCTGAGGCTCGCCTTTATTTGAGCCGAAAGAAATTGTCCAACTTTGAATCCCGTGCCAGTTCTCCGCAGATTTTGCCTGTGCGATGACCCCCGTCTTAAGCAGAAGAGTGATTATAAGTACACATCCTCCCTCCAGAGGGAAATGAGATGCTACTACCTCAAAGGATCCCACGTTTACAGTTTTTTCCTCTTCTTTGACGGGCTTCTGGTGACAGAGTGTATTTCTCAGGCAGTTGCAAAGAGAAAATGGGAGTGTAGAGGCAATTATTGTTAAGAATTAAGCCAATCCTTTCTGCTCTCTCCACTCCCCACACATGATTTAAGTACTGGCTTAGAGGACTATAATGTATGCAGTCATTTCCCGTAACCATGACAAATAACTACCATAAGGTCAGCATTATTTGGCTTGTAAAATAAAATTCCAGAGTGAGCATGAAGCTACATCTTCATAGCTCAGACAAAGAAGCTAAGGCCCAAGAGGTTTAAATAATGTCATTCAATCAACAATAATTTCTCAATAATTTTTTTATTGTGAAACAAAACAAAAATACAGAAAACCATGCAAAAGAAATGTATAGCTTTAGTGAAGTATTATCTACCAAACACCCTTGTAGTTATCACCCAGGTGAAGAAACAGAACTTTTCCAGCACTCCAGGCATCCTCTCATGTGCTCTGACTTCAGTAAAGTTATAACTTCCTACATTTCTCCCAAAGCGACCGTGCTGTTAACTTTGTCCGAATAAGGTCCTTATGGTTCTGTATGGTTTTTCACCCAAATGCAGGTCCTTAAACACTGTAATTTTGTCTCACTCATTTAAAAAAAAATCGATGTATCTCATTTAGTCTATAGCTTCTCTTCTAACCCTTTCTTTTCCTTTCGCTTCTATTCAAGAACCCTGGACAATAGGCCTATAGCAGTGGCTCTCAAACATAAGCCTGCATCAGCTCATTACAATACAGATTGTTGGACCTCCCTTCATGAATTTCTGATTCAGTAGGTCAGAATGGGGCTTGAGAATTTGCTTTTCTAGCAAGTTCCCAGGTGATGTGGGTGCGGCTGGTCTGGGACCACACATTGAGAATCACTGGCCTATGGAATTTTCCACAGTTATAATTTTGCTGATTGCATCCTTATGATGCATTCAGTATGTTCCACTGTCCTCCGTTTCTTGCGGATTGGGTGCTGGATTCAGACCTTGAGCAGATTCAAGTTCTCTTCCTTTGGTGAGAATAAAAATCCTGTGCTCTTTTATCGGGAGGCACATAATGTCTGGCTGGCTCTTTTTTATGATATTAGCAACCACTGATGTTCATTTCCTAGATTCATTAATTTGCTGGTAGTTGCAAATTAGTGACATTCAAATGATATAATTTAGTTTTCATCTATCAGCTGGAATAATTTTATAAAGCAATGCTTTCCTTTTCTACTATTTGGTTACACAATGGTAAAGTTCATACAGGAAAGGCAGGATAAATGTTTGATTCTTTCCATTTATTTACCAGATTTCAAGATAGTAATAAATTGTTTCCCTATTATCCTCCAAAGATGACCATTTATTTTTATATTTTAAAAATATCATTATGAACTCATCAATTCAAATATATTTTATGTGTTGCAATACACGGTAACTATTATCATACTGAAGCTCAAATTACTCCCTCTTTGGCCAATGGAAACCTCTTCAAGTTGGTTCAGAGTCTTTTTGACACAACCTTGTAGTCTTTGGCAGACTCCTTGCTATCTGGCATATAAGATGTTCCAGGCTCAATTTGTATATTTCTTGCCCTGTACCTAAAATCAGCCAGTTCTCCAAGAACAAGAAGCCTTGATTTCTTGAAATAGTATTTCAAAACAACAGTCTAAACATTAGGGGTATTCATAGGTACCTGGATTGGTCTATGTTTCTAGGGCTTTCAGTAGGTACACACACACACACACACACACACGTTCATACTAACATTTTCTATTCACATATCAAGACTATAAATTTCAAGACTCCTTTCTTTCATATAAGAAATCAGGTTCTCAGGATACCTGGGTTGCACAGTCAGTTAAGCACTTGACTTCTGATTTCGGCTCAGGTCATGATCTCATAGTTGTCAGACCAAGCCCCAAGACCACGCCCTATGTCAGACCAAGAATGCCCAGCATGGAGCCTGCTTAAGATCTCTCTCTTTCTCTATGCCTCTATGCCCCTTCCCTGCACACGTTCATTCTCTCTCTCTCTCTCTCTCTCTCTCTCTCTCTTTCTCAAAAATAAAAAAAGAGGGGTGTCTGGTTGGCTCAGTGGGTTGCGCATCCAACTCTTGACTTTGGCTCAGGTCAGGTCCCAGGGTTCGCGGGATCAAGCCCTGCGTTGGGCTCTGTGCTGAGTGTGGAGCCTACTTAAGATTCTCTGTCTCTCTCTCCCTCTCTCTCCTTCTTCCCCTCTCCCCACTCTCTCTCTCTAAAATAAAAATTAAAAATTAAAAAAAAGAATTCTGGTTCTCAAGAAGACAGTGAATGATAGGATTAGAATAGCTCATCAGTATTCACTTGCTCTATCTCACATTAGAATCTCAGAATAACAATACTGACACTCTCACTACCAATTATGATTACTGAAAATAGTCACACATTTTTTGTAATTTTATCCCTATTCTCCTTTATTATTTTTTTTTAAGAATAGTTGCTTTATATCCACACTGTCACAGCCTACGACCATGACATATGATGTTCTCTCCATATCAGCCCTCATTTAGTCTCAGTTCAACAGGGAATGACATCTTCAGTACTTGCCGCCAGTGCATACTTGGAAATCCCTGGAATCATTTTGGCTAGCTCAGGAAGGGCTCAGGGAAACAATATTCCCTGGGTTCTTGCATGTTGATAACAGGTTGTGCTTTTCATACTCGAAAAGTCATTTTGCCAGATATAAAATTCTTGACTCTCATTTTCTTTCTCTGAGTATCTAAAATATGTCATTACTCGGGGCGCCGGGGTGGCTCAGTTGGGTAGGCGACTGACTTCAGCTCAGGTCATGATCTCGCAGTTTGTGAGTTCGAGCCCCACATTGAGCTCTGTGCTGACAGCTCAGAGCCTGGAGCCTGCTTCGGATTCTGTGTCTCCGCCTCTCTCTGCCCCCTCCCCTGCTCACACTCTGTGTCTCTCTATCTCTCAATAATAAATAAACGTTAAAAATTTTTAAAAAAATAAAATAAAATAAAATAAAATAAAATAAAATAAAATATGTCATTACTCAAATTTCTATGGCAGGAAGTGCTATTGTTGAAAAGTCTGAAGACAATCTATTTTCATTTCTTTATAAGGCACTTGCTCTTTTTTACCTAGATGTCCAAACATTTTTTCTTTTCCTTTAAAATCTAGTAATTTTACATGCCATGTTGGTCATCTTGGGTTGATAGTCTCAGTTAAATGGTAACCTCTTTCACATCTTTGTTTCCTCAGGATTTTTCTTCTCAAATTATAGTTTTTAGTATTTCTTCTCTTACACTGTGTTTTGCTTCAGTGACTCTTATTATCTGTATAGATTTTTTTTTTACCTGTTTTAAGTATTTGTACTTTCTCTCCATATCTTTTTGATTTTTAACATTTTTCTTTTTCTCATCTTCAACTTCTCTTAAGGCATATTTTTGTGTTTATTTTCTTCTGTGTTCTTCATAGTTCAGACTTCATATCTAAAATGATTTTTTCTTTTATTCTTTATACCAACTTCTTGCGTTCTGTCATCTTGTTTCTGTGTATGTTTTCTCATGTATATTCTTTTCTGTATGTATTTTAGCCTGCTTTGAAATAATAAGCTATAGTTTTAATTTATTTTGAAGGCACTATCTTTCTTTAATGACTGCAGGGTATAATTCTGTTCCTTATTCTCTTTGTAATTGTGACAACTTTCTTTGGGATTTAATCTTGATTCCTTTCTGTGGCTCATTTTTATTTAATATTCATTCAAGATAGCTTTTCTAACACCACGGAGCTCCCTCTTCTGTTTACTTTTTTCATGTGGGGTTTAGAAAATATGAAGGTTTGTTTTCTAAGATCTCCTGGCTGTTTCCTTCCAGTACTGTACCTCCTATACCTCTTTCCTTGATCTCTCTTGTTTGCATCCTGCTCAACTGTGATTCCCCTTCTGAAAGTGTCTCTTCAGTATAAGCCCCTATTCTCTTACTCTGCGTAGTCTAGAAAACCACCAAAGAGTTTAAGTGACACAATCTAACTTAGGTTTTAAAAGGATCCCTCTGGCTGTTCTGTAAATGGAGAGTGCAGGGAGAATGCGGAAGGAAACAGGGAGACCAGTTAGGAAGCAATCACAATACCAGTACTGACAAATTTTACATGTAAGGAAACTGAGACACAGATGGTTACAAGGTTTCCTTTGCTATCCCAAAATAGAGCATTCCTATGAGAACTTCCATAAGCCAAAACGCCATAAAATGAAGAAGCAATTACCATTCATTTATATGGAAAATTTTTTGAGCATTCCCAGACCCCAAAAATAACCTCTCTTAGGCTTTTCTGATGCTTCAGGACACATCTTGCTAACAGATGCACAAAATAAATTGAGATAAAGCACAGATGCTCACAGATACAGTTCAAAACTGTGCAGCTTGATGCTGAGATGCTGAGTTTAGTTCCTGGGGAAGGAGCTTGGCAGGCCACTCTGCCTCTCTGGGTGCGTGCTGCCTCTAGAACAGCTCGCTGCAAAATAGAAGCTTAGCGCTGCTTTCGTTTTTCACTTTCTAATGTAAAAGCAAAAGTGCTCTTCAAATTTCTTTCAGTTAGCAAAAACAGGTGCTAATGGAGGTCTTTTGTAAGAGCATAGTGGTGTAATATGAACTTTCAAGAAGCAGGGGATGCCATGTAACTTTCCCTCATCTCACAGCTGGTAAGTGGCAGACATGACATTCAAACCCAGGCATTTTCACTTCAAAATCTGTAGTAAACATCTGCCATTTGAGGCTGTTCAACATGTCTCAAAACCCCTGTATACATTTTGATGGCTTTCCACGTTGTAAGTCCCAAACCAGCATTTCCCAGATGCCCCTGTGGCTACAGTGCTGATGTATGTAACTTGGGTTTCACTGATCAGATGCACCCAGATTTAACAAATAATATAGGATGGTGACTAGTTAAATTTTTCACCAGTTATTTTTTTTTTTTAGCTCATTTATTTATTTTGAGAGAGAGAGAGAGCGAGAGCATGAGCATTTGCACGGGGGGGGGGGGGGGGGGGGGGGAGAGTGAGAATCCCAAGCAGGTTCCACACTCAGCATGGAGCGCGATGTAGGGCTAGATCTCACGACCGTGATGTCACCACCTGAGCCAAAATCAAGAGTCAGAAGTTTAACTGACTAAGCCACCCTGGTATGCCTCATTAGTTATTTTTATTGAGCTCTAATTCATATACCATAAAATTCACCCCTTTAAGTATACAATGCAGTGGTTTTCAGTACATTCACAATGTATGTGGCCACCACCGCTGTCTGATTTTAGAATATTTTCATCACCCCCAAAAGAAACCCCTTGCCCACTAGCAATCATTCTCCATTCTCCCCTTCCTCCAGCCCTCCGGCAGCACTAATCTCCTTTCTGTCCTCATGGATTTGCCAGTTTGGATATTTCATGTTAATTATACAATACGTAATCAGTACTTCATTCCTTTTTATGGCCGATGATATTCTATTGTATGGATATGCCACATCTTGTTTATCCATTCATCAGTTGATAGACATTCAGCTTGTCTTTACTCTTTGGCTGTTAAGAATAGTGCTACTGTGAACCTTCATGGACAAGTTGTGTGTTCATGTGATTTTAACTCTCTTAAGTTAAATTTGAATTTCAGATAAATAATGAATATTTTAATATAAATATGGCTCAAATATTGCATGGGGCAAACTTGTATTTTAAAACTATTTTCTATTCATCTAAAATTTAAATCTAACCTGGAATTCTGTATCTTATCTGTTTACCTTACCGCAGGGAGCTTTGGATAAAGAAGTGAGAAATACGAGGCAATGCTAATAGTGAATTCTATCAAATATTTAAGAAAAAAATAATACTAATTCTATGCAATATCTTTCAGAAAATAGAAGAGGGGGAACACGTCTTAACTCATTTTCTAAGGCCAGCATCATTCAGACAAAGACATTGCAAGCAAAGAAAACTATGGGCCAATGTCCCTCATAAGCATAGATGCAAAATTCCTCAACAAACGTATTAGCGAATTAAATCCAAACATACATTAAAAGGATGGTAGATGATAACAAGACCTTGGGTTCCTCAGTCTCAGCCATATTTCCCCCACTGGGGTAACCCTGAAAGCACCTCTCTGGAATTCAAGAGGGTCCAGGATGCATGGTTCAAAAATCACTGCTCTAGGGTTCAAATTCTACCCTTAGATCAAGCTATAGAGAGTGACATACTGAAACTAGATTATTTTGCTCCTTTGTAGAATTTTTTTTTCAGAAGCAGTATTTTAAGATACCCTATCATAAACAGTGGTGTGGAAATGATAAATGTACGTAGGGTGTACCTATTTTAGTAGGAATATTGTGAAGGGTCTTATCCATGACATTTAGTGTTTGTAGGAGACTCAAAACCAAGGAAAACTATATTTTTCTCTGGAACATTAAGTTTTTCTTTTACTTTATCTTGTGGAACATTCTAAATCCTATAATAGATTGGATTTCTCACCTTCTTTGCCACTAGAAATACTAGAGCCAGATCTGTGGCTCATCTCTAAAAAACATAAAAATATATGTTTAACATTTTGTGTGCTCATCTTGCCTTTGACTTTGTTGTCCTCTTAACCTTAAGAGTCTCCTCTTAAATTCTTTTCCAAAATATATAATGTATAACATATGTATGTAAGATGTCCCAGATCTCTTGTCGAACACATGATTCAGCCAGGGTTTCTTTTAGGGGTGTATTAATGACAGCAACTTCCAGGATACTTGACAGCTCAGATGCAGAAAACTATATGATATTTTAAGTGACTATTTTGAAGGGAAAAAAAGATGTGTGATGTTATTGAATTCCAGAATTAGAATGTCAGGCTCACAGCACAGAATTAAATCCTGGAGCTCCCTGCTATAGAAAGGGTACTCTTTCTCTTGGTTAGTAACAAATTAATGGCAAACTCTAGTCCCTCTGGAATGTGAGCAAATTTTAACAGGGGTGCCAATTTTTTTTTTTTTTTTTTTTAATTTTTTTTTAAGAGGGGTGGTAATTTCAATAAATACAGTTTTACTGGAACTTTCATGTATCTCTGTTAACTTTTCCTTAAAGCCAGGAGTGATATGATTATTGTTAAGAGGTAGCTACGAGTTTTGTACCTTGTTTACATTTTTAAAGAGAAAAAAATCACTCCAGGGATTTTGGCAAAGCCATGTACATTCCCTTTATCCTAGAGTCAGTCTGCGTTAAAAGAGTAAACAAAAATACAAACCCTGTGATGGTTAATATTATATGTCAACTTGGAGGATATTTTCGAATGGGATTAAAATTTAAATTGGTGAACGTTTTAAAGCAGATCACCCTCCTTAATGTGGTAGACCTCATCCAATCAGTTGAAGGCCTGAATACAACAAAAGACCAGCCACCTGGAGACATGAGGGAATTCTCTAGGCTGCCAGCCTTTGGACCGGAACTGCACATCAGCTCTCCTGGGTCTCAACCTGCCAGCCCGCAGATTTCAGGCTCACTGGCCTCCATAATTACATGAGCCAATTCCTTATAATAAATTCCTTTTCTATATATACACATACCTTATTTGTTCTATTTCCCTGGAGAATCTTGAATAAGACAAAGCTACAAACAAACAAACCAAAGTAGTGTGAGCTACTTCAGAAATATTGAGCTGTGAATTCTACTTTATGTCAATAAAACAGTGAGAAATAGCATATACAGATGTATTTTTCATTTTGATAGAGGAGAAAAATAACACATTCTTTCAACATACTTGCAAGACTCAACATGCTTCCAGAATAACCTTGCAGGCACATTACTTGAAATACCATTGCAAGGGTAACATGCAAGTTTTGTTTAAATAGCATATCAGTTAGAGATTGTGTTTGGTTATAAGTAATTGAAACCTCTAAAAACAGTGGCTGGGACAGGATGTAAAGGATGTAAAGGGCACCAGGGACCCAGGCTCCTCCCAGCCCCAGTGCCCTGCCACCTTCAGTATGACTGTCATGCTCATGGCCATCTGCTGGAAGATGATAGTTTCACATCAACTATGGCCTCCACATACTAGAGGAGGGGTAGAGTAAAGGGCTAAAATTGCCTAAACTCACTTCCTTTTATGAGCTTTCTAAAAGCCCTGCCCAACAATTCTGCTTACAACTCTAGCCTAAGGCTAAAACCATATCTGTTCATCACCCTTGGCTACACAGAAAATGAAATTGGGTTCACTGTCACCTTGAACAAAATTGGAAATCTCTTGGTAATAAAGAAGGAGAGAATAGATACTAGGTAGGCAGGCAGCAGTATCTGCTACTCGTAATATGCTCAGGAACTATGAAGTCGTTTCTGGGATTTGAATTGTTTGGGTGTCCCTGTACCCTCTGAGGGCAGAGAGGAAATTAAGTTCAGCTTTTGTCAATTCCCTGGTTACCTTCCTTTGGACATATCAGTCCTGAGAGCACTCTTTAGGGGAAGTGAAATGTCATCAGAGAATCAATGTTCTGTGTCTTGCTTCAGAGTGCCCAGAAGGAGATGGCTAGGAGGGAGATGATGTGGGGTAGGGTGAGATTCACTTCCTGAGCCAGTTGTGGGATCCAGCTTGGGGAGCTAATGGATATAATCTGGATAATTTCTAAACTTTCTAATTATTTTCTATCTCCATTGTTATGATCTAAGAAGAAATTATTTTGGATATTATATATTATATCAATAAAACTTCTCTTATGATAGTATATAGTTGAAGAACATTTAAATAGAATCAGACATTACTTAAGGAAGTATTTCTCAGCTTGCAGTTTGCAGACACATTCTTAGGGGCTGAAGCGCTGTTTTCCTTTGAGATTCTGTATCGTACTAAAGTTTGAGAAACCTGTTCCAGTCGCTTGGAGCAAGGGCCTTTGAAGAGGGACCTGGCATTGGTATTGTCTATTGGCAGCTTAGTGCAAGCAGTTTCCTTGGAGGTGATGCTGAGACACTCAGCTCTGGTGCTAACGGTCAATGCTTCACAAAATGGTGAGTCAACAGGCACTTTAAGAGCACTGCTGATGGGAGCAGGTCCTGTACCAGGCATGTGGGGAGCTGCTGTTATTAGCAGGGAGCTGCCTAGGACATCTTCTGCTCCTGGTGTCCGCTGTTGCGGAAGGGAGCCACCAGGGGGCGCAACCTTGCTAACAAGAACAAACCAACCCTGAGAGCAGCAGGTAGTCAGGCTGGATGGGAGGGGAACCCACAACGAGGTTACTGAGGCAGTGGACTATGCTCTGTCTGATTTATTGCTTAATTCCCAATATTGGGCTCCTGTCTTGGTATACGTTATTGACTGGGTATTTTGGAGAATGGAAGCACACAGAATGAACAAATGAATGAACTGTGACCAGACAAAAATGACCAATATTCGGATTCACAGTTATTCACCATCCCCTTTCCTGAGGATTCGTTTTCTGCCTGCTTAGCTTCTTCTCCTCCCCTTCCACCCTCTGAGGAGATTTTTGTCTTTGACAAACTTGTTCTTTGGGCTTCTATGATGAAAAATAGGCAGAGAGGGGGGAAAGGGGAAGGAATTTGGCTTACCCAGTGCACCCTCTAAGTGCAATTCCCTCTGCTCTTTGTGGATCCTCCTTCCTCCATCAGAACCCTCGGGGATGCTCACAGAGTTCTGCGGCCAAACTCTGATTTCTTTTGAGTTGTCCTCTATCCCCAAAATATGTATCCGAATGGTAATAAATAAGAGATAGTGGACCAAGAGCTAAAATAATCTAAATAGTGTAGTGCTGGTGGGTAGAGGAGTTTGAGGGTCAACTTGGGGAGAGAGCCATGAGAGTTGTGACAGGATGTAGGAAGTAGCTAGAAAAGATGGCGATTTGAACAAGTGTCAGCATATGTTAGGATCCCATTTAATGTTCTTTGAGAGATGCTCTCTATCTACCCCCCTCCCTAAAAACCAATAGCATTCTCTTTGGCTCTGCTTCTTGAATGTCAAGACTGCTATGATAGTAAACCATATTAATCTCTGGGTTTAAGGATTTCAGAGTAAATAAATGAAGAAATAATAGGAATGAATGAGGAGTGATAATGTTTCTCATTGTCTTACATTCTAGTGTGAGTCATCCTTGACGTAAGGAGAAAAATAGAGATCGTTAGCTTCCTCCTATGGAGGGAAGATGATTTTCTACCAGGTCACTGAGATCAGGGAAAGCCTGGAGCCCAACGAAGCTCTGGGAGAGATTCAAGACAGGTGCAGCAATCTCAAGTTACAACTGGGACCTTTTTTCCAAGGAAGGATGTACCTGGGGAAAGAGATGTATAATGAGGTCAAACATTGAAAGGAAACCTCCAACAATGGAATAGCTATTGTGAAAAGAACACAACAGGACATAATATTTGTTTTCAGTTCTGTCTTGACAATTCCCTGCCTTCAGAGAATTTCCTGATTAATATTAATTATCTCCTTCAACTTTCCTTCCTCCATCCCTCCCAGAGCTCAGTATAATAGCAATAGGAACAATAACAGCCTTTTGGATGAGGAGTTGGCAAACTTACAAAAGGATAGAGCCATGTGGTCATTTAATGGTAGAAAAGAAAGGGGAAAGGGTGAACAAGTGTAGATTTAGGGGAAGGAGTTGTAATCAAATCATGATTCTTGTTAAGGGATGGATATGGCTCTTCAAATTAAGTGTTGGGAAATGTAAGTATGGAAGGGAGTGGTTTGTGTATCACAGTCAAGGGGTAGACTGAAGTCAACATTAGTCCTATTGCAGTCACACAGCCTCTGAATCACTCTTCCTGTTCAGAGAATTTCTGCATTGTAATCCCCTCTTCCTCAAGTCACCCTTGCAGCCTTCCTTGCAGCTCAGATAACCTTGCCTCAGTTCTATCTAGGCAAAACTCTTATTTATAAGTGAGGAAAATGAAGTTCAGGTACAGCATAGAATGGAGTCATTGGTGAGCCACTGGTGAGGTGAGTGTGGAAACATTCCACATTTAAAGGGCAGCCATCGTAAGGTTCCTGGCATCATATGTCCATCCCTATTGGTGTGAGCTGTGGTGTTTTCACTAGGGAAGCCACTATAGTGTGGTTTCCATCTTACTCCTGACTGCATCATCTCTAATACTGACCCTCCGAGCTACCTTGTATCTTTTAATATCCTTTCTAAAAGAGTATTTCTGCTTAAACTAGCCAGAATGTATTCTATTGCTTTTACTAAGATTGCGATTTAATTCAGGATAATAGATAGACAGAGACTACATATGTATCCACAAATACACATATAGACATCTTTATACCTAGATAGGTTAAAAAGGAAGCTTTAGTTATAACAAACATGATTTACTTATCTGAAAATAGGTTCCTCTCAGTTGTCAATTTTCCTTTCTTTTGGAAAGAGAACTTCTTTTCTTAAGATAGTTGGCTTCTATAAATATCAAGAAAACTTGAATGATGTTTGGATAAGAAGATGAAGCACTGAACTTTATAAACTAAAGAAGTGGATTTTTTTTTTTTTTTTTTTTTTTTTTTTTTTTTTTTTTTTTTTTTTTACCTTTAAGTTAATTCTAGCACATCAAGAAGGGACATGGCTGAGGCAGTGGTTTATACCTCCTGTTCACACCTGACATCTTGGCCATGGCCCATCCATCAGTTTTGGGTCAGGGCTACAAGGCCTGTTTCAGACATCCTCAGCTAGACTTTTGAGTTGGGATAGGATGTGGGTGAGAAAGTGAGAACTGAGATGGTTAAAACTGCCCCCTAAATCTAGTGATTTTTCACTGAGAGAGAGTCATCTTGGCCATGCAGTCATGAGTTGCACAAGACTATCATGAAAGAAAGAGGGAGAAGGAAAGAAGGAAAGTCGTTGCTAAGACACTGTTGGCCAGGAGGAAGGCTAGAGAGGGTCCATTTGTGGCTCTGACACCCATCTTACCCACAGGACCCAGCCAAGCCTATCTTGGCAAGGGCAGCCTGGACAACAGAACCAAACATGCCTTTGGCCTTCCTTCAACTCTTCTAGCATTTACAATTGTGATAGAGGTGAACACTCAGTCCCCACTGCTCATGTGCCCACAGAGGGAAAAGAATTTCCACTCCACTATCCGGAAGAAGAGAACAAAATCAACTTCCTTCTGCGCCTTCACTGCCTCCTCCTCCAGGAAGGAGGAGGACTTACCAAATCAGTGAATTTGGTGATGGAACTGAGTATACCTGATTCCCTCTCTCTCTCTTTTTCCTTCTGAGCTGCCAGCCACCAAAGGCTATGTCTTTCAGTTGCCCTGTCAGTTATTGTAAGTTACAGGGCTTGTTCCTGTCTCAAAAACCCAAGATTGCATGTATGAGCCAGTGACTTGATAGATAAACTTTTAGAAAAGGAAGGATTTGGGCAAGTCCACGTTGCCACAAATCTGAAGCCATTTTTGTGTCTCCTGTATCTTATTTCATAATTCATTTGAACTTTGGCAGGACCTAATACAATGACAGATGTGGGGAAGGGAGGAACAATAGTTATACCACTCACAGCAATGGATCAACTTGACTGACATAATATCTCTTAACCCATGCTGTTCATACTGACTAATAAAGAAGAGACCAGGTGGCGTAGTGTGGCATGCCAGAGTTCCTGAAAGATGGGGATATCTGATTACTTCCTCACAGATGATGAGAAAGGAGTCTAATGTTAACCTTCCAGTGGCCAGAATTTCTAATTCCAGTCACAGAACATGGCTTCCTGTGTATCATCAGAACTAAAGCAGAATGAGAAAAATCCCAACCAACTGCACTGAGAAGATCCATGAACTGCAGGTGATGAAGACAACTATTTAAGGCCATACTCATCATCAGATATAATATAAACATGGCTTTTGGTGGTCTATCAGTTTACAGAGATTTGAAAAGACAGGGAAAGATGTCCACAGTGCATATGTAGGAAACCAGAATGCTAAGTCTTTTCTGGCCCTATAAATAGATTCAGTAGAAAGAAGAAAGACATGAAGTCTAATCCTTCTCCAATTAAGCTGGAAAAATCAAAAGAGAAATTCCCAACTATGAATTTAAACTCTGCAAGATCAGAATCCTGGGAAGATGGCGGCGTAGGAGGACGCTGGTCTCACTGCGCGTCCTGGTGATCACTTAGATTCCACCTACACCTGCCTATATAACCCAGAAAACCACCAGAAGACTAGCAGAACGGAGTCTCCGGAGCCAAGGGCAGATGAGAGGCACACGGAAGAGGGTAGGAAGGGCGGTGAGGCGGTGCACGCTCCAGGACTGGCAGGAGGGAGCCGGGGCGGAGGGGCGGCCCGCCGGCCAAGCAGAGCCCCCAAGTCTGGCTGGCAAAAGCGGAGGGGCTGGACAGAGTGTGTTCTGACAGCAAGCGGGACTTGACATCTGGAAGGTTATAAGCTAACAGCTCTGCTCAGAGAACAGGAGGGCTGGAGGACAATGGGAGGGAGAGTTGAGCCCCTGACGACAGAGCTCAGTTTGGCGGGGAAAAAAGGCACTCGCCAGCGCCATCTCCCTCGCCCATCCCCCAGCCAAAATCCCAAAGGGAACCAGCTCCTGCCAGGGAACTTGCTTGCAGCGGCAAACACCCAGCGTTGTGCTTCTGTGGATCCATCCCTCCAGCAGGTCTGACTCCCTCCCGGTGCTGCAGGGCCCCTCCCGAAGCGGATCTCCAAAGGAAAAGCTAGCTGAGCCTGCCCCTCCTGCCCCTGTGCACCTTGCTGATCCACCCCAGCTAATACGCCAGATCCCCAGCACCACAAGCCTGGCAGTGTGCAAGTAGCCCAGAAGGGCCATGCCACCCCACAGTGAATCCCGCCCCTAGGAGAGGGGAGGAGAAGGCACACACCAGTCTGACTGTGGCCCCAGCGGTGGGCTGGGGGCAGATATCAGGTCTGACTGCGGCCCCGCCCACCAACTCCAGTTATACACCACAGCACAGGGGAAGTGCCCTGCAGGTCCGCACCACTCCAGGGACTATCCAAAATGACCAAACGGAAGAATACCCCTCAAAAAAACGTCCAGGAAATAACAACAGCTAACGAACTGATCAAAAATGATTTAAACAATGTAACAGAAAGTGAGTTTAGGATAATAGTCATAAAATTAATCGCTGGGCTTGAAAACAGTATAAGGGACAGCAGAGAATCTCTTGCTACAGAGATCAAGGGACTAAGGAACAGCCAGGAGGAGCTAAAAAATGCTATCAATGAACTGCAAAATAAAACGGAGATAACTACGGCTCGGATTGAAGAGGCAGAGGAGAGAATAGGTGAACTAGAAGATAAAATTATGGAAAAAGAAGAAGCTGAGAAAAAGAGAGATTAAAAAAATCCAGGAGTATGAGGGGAAAATTAGAGAACTAAGTGATGCACTAAAGAGAAATAATCTACGCGTGATTGGTATTCCAGAGGAGGAAGAGAGAGGGAAAGGTGCTGAAAGTGTACTTGAAGAAATAATAGCTGAGAACTTCCCAGATCTGGGGAAGGAAAAAGGCATTGAAATCCAAGAGGCACAGAGAACTCCCTTCAGACGTAACTTGAATCGATCTTCTGCACGACATATCATAGTGAAACTGGCAAAACACAAGGATAAAGAGAAAATTCTGAAAGCAGCTAAAGATAAATGTGCTCTAACATATAAAGGGACACCTATAGGACTCGTGACCAATCTCTCTACTGAAACTTGGCAGGCCAGAAAGGAATGGCAGGAGATCTTCAATGTGATGAACAGAAAAATATGCAGCCGAGAATCCTTTATCCAGCAAGTCTGTCATTTAGAATAGAAGGAGAGATAAAGGACTTCCCAAACAAAAACTGAAGGAATTCGTCACCACTAAACCAGCCCTACAAGAGATCCTAAGGGGGATCCTGTGAGACAAAATACCAGACTCATCGCTACAAGCATGAAACCTACGGACATCACAATGACTCTAAACCCATATCTTTCTATAATAACACTGAATGTAAATGGACTAAATGCGCCAACCAAAAGACATAGGGTATCAGAATGGATAAAAAAACAAGACCCATCTATTTGCTGTCTACAAGAGACTCATTTTAGACCCGAGGACACCTTCAGATTGAGAGTGAGGGGATGGAGAACTATTTATCATGCCACTGGAAGTCAAAAGAAAGCTGGAGTAGCCATACTTATATCAGACAAATTAGACTTTAAATTAAAGGCTGTAACAAGAGATGAAGAAGGGCATTATATAATAATCACAGGGTCTATCCATCAGGAAGAGCTAACAATTATACATGTCTATGCGCCGAATACGGGAGCCTCCAAATATATAAAACAATTACTCACAAACATAAGCAACCTTATTGATAAGAATGTGGTAATTGCAGGGGACTTTAACACCCCACTTACAGAAATGGATAGATCATCTAGACACACAGTCAATAAAGAAACAAGGGCCCTGAATGATACATTGGATCAGATGGACTTTACAGATCTATTTAGAACTCTGCATCCCAAAGCAACAGAATCTGCAACCCAATTCTCAAGTGCACATGGAACATTCTCCAAGATAGATCACATACTGGGTCACAAAACAGCCCTTCATAAGTATACAAGAATTGAAATCATACCATGCATACTTTCAGACCACAATGCTATGAAGCTTGAAATCAACCACAGGAAAAAGTCTGGAAAACCTCCAAAAGCATGGAGGTTAAAGAACACCCTACTAAAGAGTGAAGGGGTCAACCAGGCAATTAGAGAAGAAATTTAAAAATATATGGAAACAAATGAAAATGAAAATACAACAATCCAAATGCTTTGGGATGCAGTGAAGGCAGTCCTGAGAGGAAAATACATTGCAATCCAGGCCTATCTCAAGAAACAAGAAAAATCCCAGATACAAAATCTAATAGCACACCTAAAGGAAATAGAAGCAGAACAGCAAAGACAGCCTAAATCCAGCAGAAGAGAAATAATAAAGATCAGAGCAGAAATAAACAATACAGAATCTAAAAAAACTGTAGAGCAGATCAACGAAACCAAGAGTTGGTTTTTTGAAAAAATAAACAAAATTGATAAACCTCTAGCCAGGCTTCTCAAAAAGAAAAGGGAGATGACCCAAATAGATAAAATCATGAAAGAAAATGGAGCTATTACAACCAATCCCTCAGAGATACAAGCAATTATCAGGGAATACTATGAAAAATTATATGCCAACAAACTGGACAACCTGGAAGAAATGGACAAATTCCTAAACACCCACACACTTCCAAAACTCAATCAGGAGGAAATAGAAAGCTTGAACAGACCCATAACCAGCGAAGAAATTGAATCAGTCATCAAAAATCTCCCAACAAATAAGAGTCCGGGACCAGATGGCTTCCCAGCAGAGTTCTACCAGACGTTTAAAGCAGAGATAATACCTATCCTTCTCAAGCTATTCCAAAAAATAGAAAGGGAAGGAAAACTTCCAGACTCATTCTATGAAGCCAGTATGACTTTGATTCCTAAACCAGACAGAGACCCAGTAAAAAAAGAGAACTACAGGCCAATATCCCTGATGAATATGGATGCAAAAATTCTCAATAAGATACTAGCAAATCGAATTCAACGGCATATAAAAAGAATTATTCACCATGATCAAGTGGGGTTCATTCCTGGGATGCAGGGCTGGTTCAACAGTCAGAAATCAATCAATGTGATGCATCACATTAATAAAAGAAAAGATAAGAACCATATGATCCTGTCAATCGATGCAGAAAAGGCCTTTGACAAAATTCAGCAACCTTTCTTAATAAAAACCCTCGAGAAAGTCGGGATAGAAGGAACATACCTAAAGATCATAAAAGCCATTTATGAAAAGCCCACAGCTAACATCATCCTCAATAGGGAAAAACTGAGAGCTTTTCCCCTGAGATCAGGAACACGACAGGGATGTCCACTCTCACCGCTGTTGTTTAACATAGTGTTGGAAGTGCTAGCATCAGCAATCAGACAACAAAAGGAACTCAAAGGCATCAAAATTGGCAAAGATGAAGTTAAGCTTTCACTTTTTGCAGATGACATGATATTATACATGGAAAACCCGATAGACTCCACCAGAAGTCTGCTAGAACTGATACATGAATATAGCAAAGTTGCAGGATACAAAATCAATGTACAGAAATCAGTTACATTCTTATACACTAATAACAAAGCAACAGAAAGACAAATAAAGAAACTGATCCCATTCACAGTTGCACCAAGAAGCATAAAATACCTAGGAATAAATCTAACCAAAGATGTAAAAGATCTGTATGCTGAAAACTATAGAAAGCTTATGAAGGAAATTGAAGAAGATATAAAGAAATGGAAAAACATTCCATGCTCATGGATTGGAAGAATAAATATTGTTAAAATGTCAATACTACCCAAAGCTATCTACACATTCAATGCAATCCCAGTCAAAATTGCACCAGCATTCTTCTCGAAACTAGAACAAGCAATCCTAAAATTCATATGGAACCACAAAAGGCCCCAAAGAGCCAAAGTAATTTTGAAGAAGAAGACCAAAGCGGGAGGCATCACAATCCCAGACTTTAGCCTCTACTACAAAGCTGTAATCATTAAGACAGCATGGTATTGGCACAAAAACAAACACATAGACCAATGGAATAGAATAGAAACCCCAGAACTAGACCCACAAACGTATGGCCAACTAATCTTTGGCAAAGCAGGAAAGAACATCCAATGGAAAAAAGACACTCTCTTTAACAAATGGTGCTGGGAGAACTGGACAGCAACATGCAGAAGATTGAAACTAGACCACTTTCTCACACCATTCACAAAAATAAACTCAAAATGGATAAAGGACCTGACTGTGAGACAGGAAACCATCAAAACCCTAGAGGAGAAAGCAGGAAAAGACCTCTCTGGCCTTAGCCGTAGCAATCTCTTACTTGACACATCCCCAAAGGCAAGGGAATTAAAAGCAAAAATGAACTACTGGGACATCATGAAGATAAAAAGCTTCTGCACAGCAAAGGAAACAACCAACAAAACTAAAAGGCAACCAATGGAATGGGAAAAGATATTTGCAAATGACATATCGGACAAAGGGGTAGTATCCAAAATCTATAAAGAGCTCACCAAACTCCACACCCAAAAAACAAATAATCCAGTGAAGAAATGGGAAGAAAACATGAATAGACATTTCTCTAAAGAAGACATCCGGATGGCCAACAGGCACATGAAAAGATGCTCAATATCGCTCCTCATCAGGGAAATACAAATCAAAACCACACTCAGATATCACCTCACGCCAGTCAGAGTGGCCAAAATGAACAAATCAGGAGACTATAGATGCTGGCGAGGATGTGGAGAAACGGGAAGCTTCTTGCACTGTTGGTGGGGATGCAAATTGGTGCAGCCACCCTGGAAAACAGTGTGGAGGTTCCTCAAAAAATTAAAAATAGACCTACCCTATGACCCAGCAATAGCACTGCTAGGAATTTACCCAAGGGATACAGGAGTACTGATGCATAGGGGCACTTGTACCCCAATGCTTATAGCAGCACTCTCAACAATAGACAAATTATGGAAACAACCTAAATGTCCATCAACTGATGAATGGATAAAGAAATTGTGGTTTATATACACAATGGAGTACTACGTGGCAATGAGAAAGAATGAAATATGGCCCTTTGTAGCAACATGGAGGGAACTGGAGAGTGTTATGCTAAGTGAAATAAGCCACACAGAGAAAGACAGATACCATATGGTTTCACTCTTATGTGGATCCTGAGAAACTTAACAGAAACCCATGGGGGAGGGGAAGGAAAAAAAAAAAAAAAGAGGTTAGATTGGGAGAGAGCCAAAGCATAAGAGACTCTTAAAAAGTGAGAACAAACTGAGGGTTGATGGGGGGTGGGAGGGAGGGGAGGGTGGGTGATGGGTATTGAGGAGGGCACCTGTTGGGATGAGCACTGGGTGTTGTATGGAAACCAATTTGACAATAAACTTCATATATTGAAAAAAACACTCTGTAAGATCGCTTTCATTAGATTTTCATATTTGCTAGTCAAAAATATGAAGAGGGTAAAACTGGAGGCAGATTTGTTGCCTTTTCAGGGAAGGAAGAACCAACTGCCAAAAATGGAGGAAAGCCATAAATCTGGGCAGTGGCCTAGTGGAGAAAATGGGAAACAAAATAATCGATTGCAATTTAGTCATTGTATTAAAGGCTATGATGGTATCATAATGTGTGTTACCGACACTGTATAGAGTCACCTAAGAGTGACCCAGTTTGACCTGCAAGGGAGCCCTGACTTTGTGGCAAGGTACCTAATCTGGGGGAGAGAGGAAGACCCTGAGTCAGCAAACCATCTCCCCCTACCAGACATTCTGTGGTTCCACTTGTGCAGACTGGGACATGGTTCCCCAATTACTTACAAACACCATAGGGAGGTGCTTTATGGCTCTTAGTCAAAGCAGCTGCTTTTTCCCTCATTTATACTTTTTCTTGCGTAAATTTGCATGGACATAGTTTTCATCTCCTAAGAGGTTTGAGTAGAGTGTGTCCGTAAAAAGGGGTAATCCTTATACTACACTTTAAGTATATGAGAAAAGGTATTTCTTCTTGTTTTTGTTTCATATATTGAATTTTCAAGATCACTAATCCCCAGAAGAAAGCTCACCTGAATACCCACTTTGTTTAAGTTTCACGTGGAAATAGTTTTGACCCTTAACTGTTGAAACATTATGCCATAGCAAGAAAAAACTCCCAGTAATTTCTGTAAGAGAATCTTTCTTTTTAACCAGCGACCTGATTCAACTGGCTATAAACCCCGTAATTATCACTAATTAACAGAAATGTAACAAAGAACGTTTCAGCTTTTCATTTTGATGGAGAAAATGAGTGATCTTTAAAGGGAAAAATAATATTCTTTACCTTCGGTGAGCTAGAAATTCTGGGAATACGTGAGATTGTGAAGTAAGGTAAATGCATGACCTTTTGGTCCCTTAACTGTTAGAATACAATGAATTCTTTTTCTCTTGGTCTTTAACTTGGGTTAAGAACTATAAGTTCAAGGAGATGTTTGTTGTGAGGAGGGAGTTTCTAATGGGTCCAACGTGTAACCCAGCCTGAGTGTATGCCTGTTTAGACAGTGCCTTGGTAGTGGCAATGTTTTCAGCTATGGCAGCAGAATTTCTTTATCTTTGTAGGTCACCGGATTTGCGTTAGAATGATACTTTTAAAATTCATTAGACCAGTAATAACGCATTGGCATTTAACCTGATACTCAGATAGCACAATGCACTCTCCCCACCGTGCTCTGTTCACACAGTTACACACCAATAAAGGGCCTTTTCACTCTATTCTTTGCCTGTTAGCTGAAAGCCACCGTTTTTTTCTTAGTCACACATCTCCTAACTACACATTCTTTAGCCCATGATAACTAATGTTTCTGGCCAGAACCCTGGTTTAATGGTTTCCCAAACTCATACCCATAGACGGGTCAGGTTGGATTAGAAGACAAAGCACAGCCATATATTCCTCACTCTTGGTTGTGCCTGAGCTCATAGCACAGTGCCTGGCACCCGGACACTCGCAAATATTTATTTACCGCATGCACGAAAGGGTAAATCCATGCAACCGCCAGCATGACATGATTGCTAAATGTAAAGCAAGGTGAGATGGCTCAGAACCAAAAGAACAAAATTTACTTTTACTAAGCTTCTATTTTGTCTTCCCAAACAAGGCCTTCCTCAAAACATGCACCTCCACCCAAAATTAGAAGTGTAGCAATTGGCGAATGCTATGTGGTTACATTTCTCTGGTCTGCTCTTACTAGTTTCGTTGGAACAGGTTTTATGTCTTTTTGGAAAATATTGAGGCAGGAATCTCCTTTGTACCTACAAGCCCACACTGACGAGTTCATCATTCTTTTGAGGGCTGAGCTGAAGGCAGACACCCAATATGATCCTCGTTCTGCACGTTCTGAAACACGGCCAAGGCTGTCTTAACTAATTATGAGAATTTGAAAAGGCTAAGTAACTCAGCTATGTGGTTTTTTTTTTTTCCATTCATACATTGTTGGAATGGAAGGAAAAATAATTGAAATACTTATGGACATCTTCCCCCATCATTTCCCTTCCCCCATTTAGTTAGCTACTCTTTCTCTATTGCCTCAGAGAAAGAATATGACTGGAAGAAGCGGAGAAGAGGGTAACTTTTTTCAGTATTTGAGTTTTAAAAGGGCACAGAAAAATATGTGAGGGAATATGGTTGAGTAAGAGCAAGGGCTCCCGAGGTTGCAAGAGGAGGCAGTGTCGAAAATGATAGATCTGTGGGAAACTGTCTTCCTAGGTCTTGAAGAAATGAGGCCCTGCATCAGCTCCTGGCCTCGGCCTGGACTGGGGGGGCAGTGGAGGGAGATGAAGCTGGACAAAACTCCAACTAAGTTTTTAAGGTTCAGAAGAAGAGATTGGTGTCTCCTCTCCCAGGGAGAACCTCAGAAAGTAGGAAAATCCCAGGGAAGAAATGGTCTTGGAGAAACTCACAGATGGCTCACTGTGGTGGGAGAAGCAGTATGAGTTCCAAGGGCCTGAGATTGACTTAGAAGTAGGCTAGTGACCCACCCAATCTGAAGATGGGGAAAAGAGAGGACACAAAGGTGAATGGGTTAAATGGGATGATGGATGTCTCAGCAGATGGGAAGTGCAAACAGAAGACCTGAGGGTCAGATAGCTGCCCCCATCCCACACTGCCTGCCTCCAACACTTGGATCTCTAGACACTCTGCAACTTAGATACAACTACAGGGAACATGTTGAGAGTATCTTAGGACTGCCTGAGGTTCTTTTCTTGATTGCCTTGATAGAAAGTGGGATTAAAAGAGACATGTTCAGTTGTACAAAAATAAAGCTCTGGGGGTGCGTGGCTGGTTCAGTTGGTTAAGCATCCGATTTCGGCTCAGGTCATGATCACACGGTTCGTGGGTTCGAGCTCCACGTCAGGCTGTATGTTGACAGCTCAGGGCCTGCAGCCTGCTTCGGATTCTGTGTCTCCCTCTCTCTCTGCCCCTCCCCATCTCACGCTCTGTCTCTCTGTCTCTCTGTCTCTCTCAAAAATGAATAAATGTTACCAAAAATTTTTTTTTAAATAAAGCTCTGTTTCTTATACACTTGTATTTGTAGGCTAAGATTTAGAACCAATACATTTAAGAAAATAAGAATTGGTTAACACTTATTGAACCACTTGTCATGTAGTGTACTGGGCATCATTTTAAGGGCTGTATGTGGGTTAACTGGTTTACAAGAGAGCTTCTTTGTGAACTTTGATTTGACTTTTATAATGTTCTTATATAAGAAAACTTTAAAATACTATAGTGTATTTCTTTTTATTTTATTTTATTTTTACTTTTATTTTTTTTTTTCAACGTTTTTTGTTTTTTGTTTTTTTTTTTAACTTATTTTTGGGACAGAGAGAGACCGAGCATGAACGGGGGAGGGGCAGAGAGAGAGGGAGACACAGAATCGGAAACAGGCTCCAGGCTCCGAGCCATCAGCCCAGAGCCTGACGCGGGGCTCGAACTCACGGACCGCGAGATCGTGACCTGGCTGAAGTCGGACGCTTAACCGACTGCGCCACCCAGGCGCCCCTACTTTTATTTTTTTGTAAGCTCCACACCCAATGTGGAGCTGGAAGTCATGACCCTGAGATCAAGAGTCACATACTCTACCAATTGAGCCAGCCAGGGGCCCCACTATACTGTATTTCTAACAAGAACAATTTCCATTTTATTATTTGGAGCTGGCTCATTTAAAACAAAGAATTTTATTATAGATAAATTCTAACACATACAAAAGTAGAGAAGATAATATGCAAAACCCCATGTACCCATCTCCCAAGTTTAATAATTATTAAGCATGACCAATCACGTTTTGTATTTTGAACCAAATCTTAGAAATCATATCATTTTATCTATGTTTATATTCGGTATGTGTCTCTAAAACATGAGGCTTCACTTCGTGAAATATCCAGTGTTCAAATATCCTCAATTGTCTCAAAACTTTTTTTAAACATTGTTGAAGTCAAGATCCAAACAAAGCCCACACATGGCATTTGGTTGATAGGTCCCTTATGTCTCTTTTATTCTTTAAGTTTCCCTTTCCTATTGTATTTTTTTCTTTTTTCTTTTTTTCTTTTCAGGGGGTGGGGGAAAGTCCATGTTACCCGTCTTGCATATTTTTCCACATTGTGGGTTTTGCGGATCTCCACCTATTCATTTAGCATATTCCCATGACCACCGTTGATTCCTGAGTTATTGCTCATCTTCAGTCTCATTCTTCTGTCCCTTCACTCCTTCCTTCCAGCTTTGCATATACCTACAATATAATAGAGCCCTGACTAAAACCAAAACCAATCTGTAATCAAGGTTTGATGGTGGGAGGAAGTCATCTTTATTTTCAATGATTCTAGAGCTTTCACCTGTGAAGTCTAAATCTCATGTGTTTTACTGAATGAGAATTCCCCACTTTCACCCAACACTGTTGTCTAACCAGACATTTATTTGCAGATGACTCACCACTTGTCTCAAAAATCTACATTTAAACACAGATAACCATTAACACACCCGCAAAGCATTAATTTGTCTTGGCTTTTGTGTCCTACTCCTGTGTTTCTAATTTCATTTTGTTTACCAGACAATGTCTGGTGCCCTGGGATCTTCGATATGCTAATCTGTTCCCCATTCACCGTGGGATTGAGGTCATCCCTCAGGGAACAGGCTTTCATCTGATTAGACATATTGAATGGCTGATTTATTTCCATTCTGGTCTCCGTGGGGAAGACAGACAGCAGGCTCTCCCTTGGGAGAAGGTGGGGCTGGTTCTAGACAGCATTTGATATACTCACAGCTGAGAACTCTTGAGAACAAAGCCAGAGGGAGGGAGGGTGTTGTGTTTGATTCAGAGCAGGTAGTTGCAGTGTAGTAATCAGATAAGCTGTCCACAAGCTGATGTATTGTAGTTCACATGTGTGAACGCTGTAAGGTACTATTATTATTTTAGCTTTGACCTTGTGGGTGACAGCAGCATTGACTTCTATCCACTCATTTGGCCTCGAAGCTCTATTATCGCTAATGCTCTTCAAAGCCTAAATGAACTGTTATGTAAGGCATATATGTGCTAGTTGGCTAAATACGTCCTTAAACTGGCTTTGTTATAAATAATCCCCAGTTGCATATAGCTTCAAATCTATGTTATCTTTTTGGAGAGTACAGTAATTTTTATTGCATCTGAGTTCTGGTTTATAACAAGCGAATTTGCAAGCAGAAAAAAGCTTAGAGAAATGAAGACCCAGAACCATGTGCCTGGAGAAAGCACATTTTGTGATTGAATGTTAACTTTTGAAGGAAAATGTTGGTGCACTCAGAAGCAGAAACTGGTAAACATTGCTGGATCCACCAGCTAGGAGGGCTATCAGAAGGTTGTTAGTCCATCTAAAACCATTGTGAAAATGCCTTTAAAGATTGGAGTGGAATGGGAAGGATGCTGCTTGGGAGGAGGGGAAGAATTCTTAACTTTACAGGCGTGGTGGTTTACAAAATGCTCTGTCTTACATTTTCGTATTTGAACTTCATGACCACCTTGTGGAGTGTGATACTGTGCCCACTTTTAAGAAAAGTAAATGAGGTAAAGGGAGAGTAAATGACCTGCTCAAAATCAAAGTCAGTAAGTGGCAGCATTTGAAAGTAGGTCTTCAGATACCATCTGCATGTCCCTACACTACAAAGCCAAGGCCTTTGCCTCATGGGGCTCTGCCCCGTGCCCTTCCCATTGCTTCCCAGTGAGCTGTGAGCTGCCTTTCCTGGTTTCTGTAAAGATGACAGGAAGTGGCTTCTGTCCTTACTTTCTCTTGAAATACAGCTTATTATCAATCTGTTGATTTAGCAAGGCATGCTTGGCCAAGTCGTTTCTCCTCACTGGGCCTCACTTCCTTAATCCTTAAGATTTCGTCTACTTGAGAGAGAGGGGGACAGAGGCTGTGCTGTGAAGCTGTGCTGTGAGCACAGAGCCCGATATGGGGCTCAAACTCACAAACTGTGAAATCAGGACCTGAGCCAAAGTTGGATGCTTAACCAACTGAGCCACACAGGCTCTCCTCTATTTTTTTTTTTTTTAATTAAAACTTAAAGCTTAAAGCAAATGTAAATAATAGCTACCATTTCTTGAGCACTATTTGGAATTAGGTACTGCACTTAATCTCTTACAGGAATTGTTGCTAACCCAGGACAGCTCTGCGATATTAACTATATTTTATGGTAGGCTTCTAAGCCACAGAGAAGCTAAGTAGCTCTCCCAAAGTCTAAACACCCCATCATCTCTCTCCTGTACCATTGAAATAGCCTCTTTTTTTTTTTAATGCTTATTTATTTATTTATTTTGAACTGGGGGAGGGAGGGGCAAAGAGAGGGAGACAGAGAATCCCAAGCAGGCTCCATGCGGTCAGCACAGAGCCCACTGTGGGGCTCAAACTCACCAACTGTGAGATTATGACCTGAGCTAAAATCAAGAGTTGGATGCTTAACCAACTGAGCCACCCAGGCACCCCTTTTGTGATAGCCTTTTAATTGGTCTTCTGGTTTCCACTTTGGCATCACTACTTCCATTTTCCACACAACACTCACAATAATCTTGTTAAAACTTTAACCAGATCAGGTTCCTGCCCTGATGGCTTCCCATCCTGCTTAGCCATCCAGAGTTCAAACTCTCAACCACTTTCCTCCTCTATACTCTCTGGTATTTAGAATAATGGCCCCCCAAAGATGTCTATGTTCTAAATCCTGGAGCCTGTGAAATTGTTACATGGCAAAAGGGACTTTACAGGTTGGATTAAGTTAATGAACTTGAGGTGGAGAATGGCCTTTTGGCTTACCCTGGATTATCTGAGTGGGCCCAATGTAGTCACAAGGGTCCTTATGAGGAAAAGAAGGTGGCAGGGATGGGGTGGGAGACAGGGAGAGGTCATGGAGGGATTTGAAGATGCTAGGCTGCTGGCTTTGAATGTAGAAGAGGGAGTCACAAGCTAAGAAATGCCGGCAACTTCTAGAAGCTAGAAAAGGCAAGGAAACAGGTTCTCACTAAACCTTATGGAGGAAGTGTGGCCCTTCTGATACTTTGCTTTCAGCCCCCTGAACCCATGTTGGATTTCTGACCTCCACAACTATAAGATAATAAATGTTTGTTGTTTTAAGTCACTAAGATTCTAGTAATTTGTTATAGCAGCAATAGGAAACTAATACATACTTTATATACTAATACATACATACACATCAAGCTTGTTCTGGCTTTAGGGCTTTTGCATTTGTTCCCTCTGCCTGGAGTCCTCTGCCCTAAGATTTTAGAATGACCACCCCACCTAAGGCATCCTGCCTGCATGGCACTCTCTGTCACATACTTGGTGTTATTGTCTTAACTAATTTGTTTTCATTTTGTCTCACCCAACAGCAGATATAAGCCCCATGAGAGAAGTGTCTTTATCTGGCTTTATTTGTTGGTATATCCCTGATGTCTAGGACATTGTCACACAGTGTCCCTCTGTCCTACGAGAGGGAGACAGTAAGTGATTTTGGAGGAGAGTTAGCAACAGAAGTAATGGAGCATGTACATAAACTCAGGTCAGTTCACTTCTAAATATTTATAAGATGGAACTATTTTTAAGCCACCTCCTCTCACTGTAGATGATTTCTTCTTGAAACTTGCCAAATTTGGAAATGAGGGAGAAGTGAAACACATTCAGAAAAAAAAATCTCACCATGCCTTTGTCTTCATGGTTGGCATTTTGTTAGTCGCCATGGAAGACTTCCAAGAAGGGAAAAGGACTAGGATTCATTTTAGAGGTCCTCGTTGACTACGACACTCTAAGATCTGTACAGTACATAGGTCATCTTTACTGTATACAGAGCAAATTCAGTATTTATATTTTACATTTATAATTAGAAAACTTGAATGTCCATTTAGCTCCTTTCCAAGAGGCCAAATAAAAAAAAAAATCAAGTGATTCCTTACAAATAGAGATTTCTCTTTTTTCCAAACTCCCTTGTGAGAGTATTAACAGAAATATTAATATCATGCGTTTACATAGGGTAACATGGCTCTTCTAGAACATGTCTTCTGGCATTTGTCTGGGGAATATGGGAGTCGGCGGTTTATAGATGCCAATGAATTGTCCTAGGATATCTCCCAAAGCTAGAAAATGTTAACAAGTGGAAGTGTTGCTTGGCCCTGAAGGTCTGGGCAGGAGTCTACACAGGCATTCCCCAATCTCAGCACCATAGTGGTTGACCTAAGTGAGAGGTGGGGGGTGGGGGGGAGTGCAGAAAAGAAGGGGGAATGGCCCCAGGCATATAGCACTCTCTACTGCTAGCTTCCCAGGGGAAAGAGTACTTTCTCTTTCTCTGTCCTTCCATACGAAATCCCATGAATGGATATCATTGGGTTCTCTACCTGTCCCTTAACCAACTGCTATGGCCAGAGGGTGGGGTACTCTGCTTAGTCAAGATCAGGTCTCATGCTCACCTCCAAATTTAGGGTCAGAATCAATGCCCCTTAACTGCTTCAAGGAGACCTAAGGAGAAGTGCTTTCCTAAGAAAAACAGGATGTTGTTACCAGAAAAAGAAATCAATGCTGGGCAGGCAAAAGCAACATATGTCCTCTACCTTCCCCAATTGCTAAAGGTGGAGTTTCAGCCACCAAGACTTGAATAAGGGAGATATTTTTAAAGTGCTTTTTTTGGGTCCTCAGATAACACCATGCTACCACCAACCTACTTAAAAAGCATTAAAGAGCCATCTGGTCTGGGTTTGACTATTCTATCCATATTGCTTGCAGTTCTAGCTTAAATCCCTTGGCTTGTAAATCAGGTAGCAACATTTAAATATGCTGAATTCTGAAAATGCTGGGATTATAAATAGTTCATCATCTCTTATAATTGCAAACAGCAGTTCTGAGAACTTTAGCATCTCAAAACCTCCAGCAGGGTTTATGGGTTTTCCTGTTTTATTTTGTTTGTTTTGTATAGTTTAAAAAAGAGGATGTTTCATTTAAAAAAAAATTACTCTTATACTAAACAAACCATATAGCAAGACTTTCTGTACAAATAAAACTCCAAATGCTTATTTTTGTTTGTTTCTTTTTTTTTTTTTTAAAGTAATCTCTACACCCAACATGGGTCTCCAACTCACAACCCCAAGATCAAGAGTTGCACGCTCTACTGACTGAACCAGCCAGACACCCTTGCTTATTTTTGTTCCTTAAGACTATGTTCGTTTGAATATTTCAGAATGTATTCATGTTTTTTGGTTGCCTACCCTAGTTTTGCAGAAAGTGAGTTAAATTTAAAGTGTTATTTCTCATGCAAATGAAAAGTGAAGGCTATTAATTGTATATTTTTGAAGTACTTTTTTCTGGGTATTGCTCTGATTTGGATATGCATTTCATGTGCTGCTGATTTGCAACATATAAATTAGATCCCTCTTATCATTTTCTAAATTTTACTTTAAGGGCCTTGCTTAATATTATTTCTTCATATTTTCTTTTTCATTATTTATATCTTATTGGATGAGGCATTGAAATTTATTTCACAGACTCTACTTTTGTTATGAAATACATTTGTAATCTAAATATGCTGCAATCATGTCTTCTATGATTTGCCTGCCACCCACTTTTCCAGGTTCCAATACCACCTGAAGAACTATATTACAGGTATCCGTTGTTTTCATTTATCCTTCATCTCTTTTTCTTTAGTAAAACACCAGCTTTTTCACTGCTCCTCCTCTACTCCACGTGGATCTGGTGGGACTGCTGATTGTGGTAATGCTGCCTTGCTGAGGATTTTAGTAGGTGATCCAGGCTAGGCTAGTTGACCACATTCCTTAGAACACAGTAATTGGTCCAAGGTGGGCACATCATCTAAGCTGAAACAATCAAAACCTCTTCCCAGCACTTTCTCGAGTAGATACCATTCTCATCTCTCTTTGGTGAGAAGCAATCAGATGTCACCCAAGAACTACATGCATCCATGTTCCCTGCTTGATGGAGAAATTTTGTCTGCAGTAGGATAGAATGAAGTCAAAGGTACTGAAGGAGGAAGAGGTGAGAGAAGAAGACAAGGAATGAAGACAAATATCTTTTCAGGACAATATAATGGAAACAATAATGGGTCAAGAGAGGTGAGCATATATTTAAAGAATTAATTATAGTGCAAGACCGTGGACTCTAAGCTAGGTAAGGAGGAAAAGAAGGTCTGGGGAATGGAGATAAACAGAGTGAAAGAGCAGTAGGGTCAAATGAACAAAGTGCCTAGTGGAGTAGAAGAATTTTTTGAGCTGAGGTATGAAGAGGCATGCACTGAAGTGTAGAAGTAATATGCTTGAAACTGAGATGACTGAGGGGGACAGTTATAAATGACAAGGTGTAAAGATAACTGGCTTGGTGGCTGAAGTGATGTGGCAGAAGAAAAGATCACTGCAAATAAAGAGATTGGGGAAGGAAGAGGCCATGAGATTAGATAGACCATTCACTGTAGGAGAATGGCAGAGAGAAAGACAGTGAACCCGCTATTGAAATCTCCAAGAACTGTGTGGGAGTGATCTGGAGGACAGGAGAGGGCCATAGAGCAAGGGGGTCTGGAGAGAGGTGCATTCTGATGGCATCAGTTTCAAAGCAGTTGATGGGGGACAGCAAGAAAGGGACAATGGTTTGGAAGTGGCAGGGAGAAGCAAGAAGTCTGCCTGTACCACCTTCTGGCCTGGTGGTACATGGAGTGTGAGAGAAAATGGCTGCCACTCATGAGTGCTGCAGGGAATTCAGTGTCCTCAGAGAAAAGCCGGGTTTCCCCCAGAGCCAGAAGGTGAAGAGACTGGTCAGAGAAGAATGTGGGTATAGGGGACTTTCTGGTGACAGAGCCATATGGGGATTCGAATTTGAGTGATGAATTTGACCTGGGAAGCTTAGGCATCTTGAGTTCACTGAGATAAACATCTAGACAAGACGGGGTGCCCTGGTGGCAGCTTAAAGGGAGGGGATAATTAATTCTAATTATTCTTGGAACTTGACTCAGCCAATTCTTAGATGAGGAGGGAATAAGAATTCAATTCATTGGAATCCAATTGACTCTATAATGCTGTTCATCCTTTTTCCTTAATAGCTCAAGTTGGCCCTCTTCCAATCCTCACTGATTCTGTACTGACTTAGGTCTTCAATACTCCTTCCCTGGGTTATTACAGTTGCCCCCTAATGGGTTGCTCTCACTGATCTTGCTTCTCTCTAATTCATTATCCATATTTCTGCCAGAAGTCACTCATTTATTTCTAAGTCATTCATTTATTTTTTTTAAGTTTGTTTATTTATTGTGGGGGGTGGGCAGAGAGAGAGAGGGAGAGAGAGAATCCCAAGAAGGCTCTGCACTGGCAGCTCGATCTTACCAACAGTGAGATCATGACCTGAGCCCAAACCAAGAGTCAGACGCTTAACTGACCAAGCCACCCAGGATCCCCTCTAAGTCACCCATTTAATCAGGTACCTTCTCTGCTCTAAATGCACTGAGGGCTCTTCTAAATGCTTCAAGATAAGATCCAAACTTCTTAGCATGGGGATGCCCCTCAAGGAGCTGACCCTCATTCTGTCCTGTGGCCTCATGGGCCCCAATTCTCCCACAGGCTCAGGCTGTTCCCTTTGTCTGCAATGCTCAGTCCCCCATTTTCATTTGATTATCTTATATTCATTCTTCTCAGAGAGAATTCAAATCTTTGAAAGAATGTACAAGAAAAAATGGCAATCCTGGCTGTTCTGAGAAGGGAAACTGGGCAGCCTGGTAGGGTGGGGGAGGAGGGTAGAAGGGAAACCTTTCCTAGCATTCCCTTTTGTACATTTTGGATTTTATACTATATGAATGCATTGCCTCATCTTTAAAAGTAACGCAAATTAAAAAAACAAACAAACAGTTAAAGCATCAATAGACCAAATAAAAGATACATGTAAGTGTTTCCTCCTCTGTGAAGTCTTCCCTAACTTCACACTTCCTGCATTGAGCTATCACTGTGCTTTCCATAATCCTCTAGCATAGCATTTATCATTCTGTATTGTAATTATCTGCAAACAATTAAGCAGTCATAATACTCTCAGAACCTAGAAGCTCCTGGAAGAAAGGGACTTGGTCTTACTCTCTTTTGAATCTCTGGCACCTTCCACAGCTCTGGTACATAGCAGGTGCTCAGTAAATGTTTGTTAAATTTATGAGTGCATAGAACTTCTTCTGTGTAGAAGGGAAACCAAAGATATGGAAATAATCCTGATCATTTTATAAATGATGAAATGAGGCCTAGAGAAGTTACTTATTAAGGATTGGTAGCAGAATAAAATGAGAATCCAAGCTTTCTGGGGTCTAATTTTGGCCCTAGAATAAATTATAAGATTTTCTCTTTAAGATAGTGAACATGGTGTGAACTGTATCTAATTTGACCTGAGGCCCTGGATTTTCAGGAAATTTCTGATTTTCAGTAAACTACCGGTTTAATCTCCAAAGGACACTTTGGTCTTAAATTTGGTTTTAGAAATCATGTAACCTGGGCACCTGGGTGGCTCAGTCGGTTAGGCTTCCGACTTTGGCTAAGGTAATAATCTTTAGGTTTGTGGATTCGAGCCCCACGTTGGGCTCTGTGCTGGCAGCTCAGAGCCTGGAACCTGCTTCAGATTCTGTGTCTTCCTCTCTCTCAGCTCCTCCCCTGCTCGCACTCTCTCTCTCTCAAAAATAAACATTAAAAAAATTTGTTTAATAAATAAAAATAAACATTTAAAAAGAAAAAAAGAAAAAAAAAAGAAATCATATAATCCAAGTAGTTCATAGGCCTGGCTTATATTAACAGAAAGTTCACAGGAGAATTTTGTAGTACATTTCTTTATCTTAAATGTGCTCTTAAAAGTTGTGTTTTATGTTATGTTTTCTTCAAACACATAGTGTGGTAGGCAGAGCTGTACACAGTGTCCTTAAAGACGAAAGAAGGGCATAGAAAAAAGTGCCCGCGTCAACTCAAAATGGTATATTCAGTTCTCATTTGTTAACATTTATTTGCTGAATGTCCAGGGCATAAGAGCAGTGACCAAGGGCATTTTATTTTACATAGCAGTCATGTTTTTATGTGTAAAATGGTATTGTTAATGACTACCTGGACCAGATATTAAGTACCCTAGGGAGATCTTCTCGGGCTTCCAGATCAGTGGTCTTCAAACTTTTTGCTCATATACTTCCCTGAAAGAATTTTGAAAAACTTGTATCCCTCCCACATATTTGAATAAAGTTTATTTATCTTGAGTGTGTGTGTGTGTGTGTGTGTGTGTGTGTGTGTGTGAGAGAGAGAGAGAGAGAGAGAGAGAGAGAGAGAGAATCCCAAGCAGGCTCTGCACTATCAGTGTAGAGCCTGATGCAGGGATCGAACTCACCAACTGCCGCATGACCTGAGCTGAAATTAAGAGCTGGACACTTAACTGACTGAGCCACCCAGGCACCTTCCCTCCGACATTTTTATGTTGCCACTTATAATTTTTTATCATAAACTTGTAAAGGGTGTGGTTTCCAGCATAATGCAATTCATGATGTTTTAACATAAAGTTGTGAGGTGTTTTTAAAGGTGTCCCAAACAGCAACATGCAGAAGGTTGAAACTAGACCACTTTCTCACACCATTCACAAAAATAAACTCAAAATGGATAAAGGACCTGAATGTGAGACAGAAAACCATCAAAACCCTAGAGGAGAAAGCAGGAAAAGACCTCTCTGACCTCAGCCGTAGCAATTTCTTACTTGACACATCCCCAAAGGCAAGGGAATTAAAAGCAAAAATGAACTACTGGGACATCATGAAGATAAAAAGCTTCTGCACAGCAAAGGAAACAACCAACAAAACTAAAAGGCAACCAATGGAATGGGAAAAGATATTTGCAAATGACATATCGGACAAAGGGCTAGTATCCAAAATCTGTAAAGAGCTCACCAAACTCCACACCCGAAAAACAAATAATCCAGTGAAGAAATGGGCAGAAAACATGAATAGACACTTCTCTAACGAAGACATCCGGATGGCCAACAGGCACATGAAAAGATGCTCAACGTCGCTCCTCATCAGGGAAATACAAATCAAAACCACACTCAGATATCACCTCACGCCAGTCAGAGTGGCCAAAATGAACAAATCAGGAGACTATAGATGCTGGCGAGGATGTGGAGAAACGGGAAGCCTCTTGCATTGTTGGTGGGAATGCAAATTGGTGCAGCCACTCTGGAAAACAGTGTGGAGGTTCCTCAAAAAATTAAAAATAGACCTACCCTATGACCCAGCAATAGCACTGCTAGGAATTTACCCAAGGGATACAGGAGTGCTGATGCATGGGGGCACTTGTACCCCAATGTTTATAGCAGCACTCTCAACAATAGCCAAATTATGGAAAGAGCCTAAATGTCCATCAACTGATGAATAGATAAAGAAATTGTGGTTTATATACACAATGGAGTACTATGTGGCAATGAGAAAGAATGAAATATGGCCCTTTGTAGCAACGTGGATGGAACTGGAGAGTGTGATGCTAAGTGAAATAAGCCATACAAAGAAAGACAGATACCATATGTTTTCACTCTTATGTGGATTCAGAGAAACTTAACAGAAACCCATGGAGGAGGGGAAGGAAAAAAAAAAAAGAGGTTAGAGTGGGAGAGAGCCAAGCATAAGAGACTCTTAAAAAGTGAGAACAAACTGAGGGTTGATGGGGGGTGGGAGGGAGGGGAGGGTGGGTGATGGATATTGAGGAGGGCACCTTTTGGGATGAGCACTGGGTGTTGTATGGAAACCAATTTGACAATAAATTTCAAAAAATAAAAAATAAAAATAAATAAATAAATAAATGAAGGTGTCCCAAAGAATTTAAAGCCCACAGTAATTTGTTACCCAACATTATTATTTCAATGTATATACACTAGCACTCCTTTAACAGTTAGAAAATTTAAATTTTTGCTTTTTATCCTTGAATTCATATTTTCACTCCATTTTCCCCACAGAATGGTATCTTATTGTGTATTTTCATGCATGAAAAATTTTTCTTGACCATTACATCATTCTTTATAACAGACATTTTAACTATATATTGACATAATTTTACTTCCAGTGACTCTCTAGGTTCTAGGTGTTAAAAATGTCTCTGGATGGAGTTATCATTAAAATTATTAGTAGTACACAACTGATCAAACAGTGGCTATATTACAAATTGATAACTACCTTGAAACATTACAAAATGAGATTTTATTGAAAATGCATGTGTTAATGAAAGGGATTTCAAATCCTGTGGATTTGTGGATGAATATATTTATATTCTGCTTGTATGATTGGGTTCTGCTTCAATTCTATTCAATGCATTTGACACTGTATAGATAGAAACGCTGAAGTACTTTATCCACAGAAATGAGTAGATGGAAATGGGAGGAATTTGCTGTAGCAGTGTTACTCAGTTCTTCGAATTCTCAATTATATGCCAAGAGTCACGTGATGATTTATCGTTTGAATTACTTGTAATGCTCTATCAGGCAACAGTTCTGTTCGTCACATTCCCTCTTTCTCAACACTAACACGGTCTTCAGATTTCCTGTGTTTTGCGAACCTGGGGTTAGTGCACCATAGGAAGAAGTGGGGTGTGTGAGAATGATTTTCTTTTGTTAAGTGGAAAAATGGCAATTAATTGTGGGAAGGGGGTGGAAGAGAGACTACAAGCCAGTTCTCAGGCAGATACATTTGAAGAAAAGTGTGGAAATGGAGGGTGTGGAATTGATTCCTTTCAAACTATCCATGTTCTGTACCACATGGAGAGTCTTTGTGCCTATAGGCAGAGGGTGGTTACCTCAGTTTAAAAATTACCCCTGGGGTGCCTGGGTGGCTCAGTCGGTTAAGCATCTGACTTCAGCTCAGGTCATGATCTCACAGTCCCTGGGTTCGAGCCCTGCGTCAGGCTCTGTGCTGACAGCTCAGAGCCTGCAGCCTGTTTCAGATTCTGTGTCTCCCTCTCTCTCTGCCCCTCCCCCATTCATGCTCTCCCCATTCTCTCTCTCTCTCTCAAAAATAAACGTTAAAAAAATTTTTTTTAATTAAAAAAACTACTCTTCACTAATTAGCAGCCTTTTGAACAAAAATGATTGGAGAGCAACAGAGATAAGGGCAGTCCTAAATAGGTTGGTAATGACATGGTGGTTAAGAAAAGAGCCCTGTGAACCCTAGCTCTGAAATTTACTTGCTGTGTGATCCTGGGCAAATTATTTAACCTCTCCCTGCTTAATTCCTAATCTGGAAATAAAGGCAATAATGATATCTACCTTATAGGGTTGTTGTGAGGATGAAATACATTCATATTTAAGGCTCTGAGAACAATGCTTAATCATTCAATAAATCATTAACATTAATACTAGGAAATTATTAAATCTTACATACGCATAAAGATGATAACTCCTAAGTAAGTTAAAAACTTGATATATACTTTGCTATGACTGAAGTGAACTGCTTTAATTTGTAAATTAAACAAAAACTGAAGTTTCCACAGCAAGTATGTGACAGAGCAAAGCATATATTTTTGCTCAGGTTTGCATAGTCTTAACATTCAGACTATGCTGCCTTTTGAAACACAAGTGCACCAAAAATAAATGAAATAGAGAGTGTATGAGTTGTAAAGTTATTCTTCCTAGATCAAAGAATGGCCTATGTTAGGCAAAGTTTATAATATGCTTATTTCCAGCATATATTTCCAGGACTGAAAAGTGTTTGATATGTTCTCTTCTCATCTTCTATAACCACAGAAAATTTCCATTATTTCCATCTAGAACGCCACCCCTCCCCACTACACATATACTTATTACTAAATATATCATCCAACTTTCGGTCCTAGAGGTTTGGGGGTTTTGCCTTGCTACTGTTACCGGGGCCTCAGGCAGATCATGTTCATCAGTTGTATCTTTGTTAAATAAAAATTAGAGGGTTTTTTTCAATATTATTTTATTTCTCTAGTATTGCTAATTGCCTCCCCCATCACCCCATTCTAAATTTGGGTTTTATGTTTGATAGCATACACCATAAGTTGCAAAACATAACAAAGAGCTTGAAACCCCTCATTTGAATAACATCGACTTCAGGAACAGCTGTTAAGATAAAATAAATCCAAGAGAGCTCAGCAACCAAAATGCAATTGCTTTTCTTTTTAAAGGGACAGGCAGATTCACATATGATTTTCAGTCTTAAGCTGTTACTTTAAGTCAATACCATACTTTAATCGATATCAACGTTTTTGAAATCTGAAATTTTATGTGGGCAGTGTACCCAGCATATAGAAGATTCTATTCCATTATATTTCAACTTGAGCACTTATGTGATGACATCATTGATAGAGGTTTATAAAGCGAGAAATAAAATCAGGAGGCAAGCCTCCAGATTTCTTCCTCGCTAACAATGCAGGAAAAGAAACTTTGTCTGGCAAAATATAAATAATGAAATCAAAAGGAAATTTAAAAGTAACGTAAAATTGAAATGCTAGTTGCAGAATAAAAGGATATGAACTGTTCATTTCAACACCTCAGCCTTCTGTAACCCGATTCATATTAGAGAAAACTCTTCATTAAAATAGTTACAGAGGGGAGCCTTCGTGCCTCAGTTGGTTAAGGATCCACCTTTTGGTTTCAGCTCAGGCCATTATCTCATTGTCCGTGAGATTGAGCCCTCAGTTGGGCTCTGCACTGACAGTGTGGAGCCTGACTGGGATTCTCTCTCCCTCTCTCTGTCCCTCCCCTGATCATTCTCTCTCTCAAAATAAATAAACATTTAAAATAAATGGATAAATAAATAAATAAATAAATAAAATAGTTATATAAAAGTCTGGGTTTAAAATGATGATAGGTAAAACCCTTTTAAGGATATCCAGCATATTTAAAATACTATCTTATAGAATGGATAAGTGATAAAGAGATTATTTGTTCTACAAAGATGTCATTTACCATACAAAAAGATTTATCATAATTTTCTTTGAAACACCTAGTTTCACTAGGAGCTTTAGAATAAAATTTGATTTCTAAATACATTATTTACATACGACTTTTCCTGGAAAATATCTGTAACATAAAGCAAGTACTAGGAAAAAAAAAAAAAAAAACATAGTGTGGCCTAAAATTTTCAGAATAACAAAAAATTTTGTAAAAAGTTATATTTATCAATATGTTATAATTTTTCTGGCCTAATTAAGAAATAAAATATAATGTAGAAAAATGTTAATATCCTAGATATATATTATAATTCAAATGACAGAAAGTTCCATATTTTTGCTACTTTATTTAATTATTCCACTCAATCAGTCCTTTGTAAATAATTCCCATACTTCATTTTTCACTGACTTTTTGCTCACTTGACTGTTTCCACTTGTGACACTTGAGTACATTTGTACCAATAAAATGAAATATCATACCCTCAGATTACTTTATGAGAATACTATCAGGATGCTTTGGGCTGCAAGGAACACACAGCCTAACTAGTAGTGACTTAGACCACAAAGCATTTATTGTTTACTAAACTGAATGTCCAGGGGAAGGAAGCCTCAGGCTGGTTTGGGAGCTCAGTAATGTCAATATGGACTCAGGTGGCTGGGCAGTATTTCAGCCCAGAAAGTCTGACTCAAGAGCCTGTGGTACAGTCTACTTCTTCCCTACAGGACTGTCATTGTCCTGTGTTCCTGGGAGATTCTGAGTTCCTGTTGTGAACAGGGACCTTATATCCCTCAATGCTTGGTCCATGGTAATCATTCAATAAATATTCACTGAGCCATTAGGGAAAATTTCAAATAAGAGGAGGGAGACTAGGACTATGTGAAATAAAAGGGTGCGTTGGTGCAGAATTAAATCAGAACTGTTCAAGTCAAGGCTGGATTTTTGTGCTCTGTGGTTTTTAAATAGGTTTCAGTATAACTAAAAAGCATTTGGGGTCATTTATAGTCCCTCCACCCCCACTTCCTTGGAGGGTGTTTTGTTGGCTGATCGGTGCTCTGGGTTTAAATTTGCAAGTTTAGAAGAGTAGAATGAGCCAAACTGCTCTGAGAAAGGCTTAGAAGTCACCACAGTTTGCAAGGTTAGCTTTGTGCATGAGTGTGTATATGTACTGGAGGGGATGGGGTAGAGGGCCCGAGTAAAAACAAGGTGGCCGAAGGAGAGACCCAACAGGAGATATGTGTGATTGGTAAGTTTTAATCTTTTTATTTTGTTATTATTTTTAAAATTCTAACACAGTTAACATACAGTGCTATATTAGTTTCAGGTGTATAATATAGCAATTCAACAGTTCTAGACATTACTCAGTGCTTATCATAGCAAGTGAACTCTTAATCCCCTTCACCTATTTTACCCATCCCCCCACCCACCTCCCCTCTGGTAACCATCAGTTTGTTCTCTATAGTTAAGAGTCTGCTTTTTGGTGTATCTCTTTTTTCTTTGTTTTATTTCTTAAATTCCACATAGGAGTGAATTCATACAGTATTTATCTTTCTCTGACTGACTTATTTCTCTTAACATTATGCTGTCTAGATCCATCCATGTTGTTGCAAGATTTCATTCTTTTTGTAGCCAAGTAATATTCCTTTATATATATATATATATATATATATATATTCAGTAAAAATATAAAAAACGTTATACTTAGTATGAGTAGATACTAAAGAAGATGAGTTTGTGTCAACGACTTATGTTAATGTGATCCAAATGTTTTATATCAGAATTCAAGACAGTCCCTATTAATGCTCAAAATGCTTGCCCATTGTGTGTGTGTGTGTGTTACACGCATGTTCACTGTATTTACTAAAGGAGGTATGTTTCTTTCCCAGAAATAAAGGTTTTGAGAACTACTCCAGTTGATATCTTACAACCTTTCTTGATAATATCTTATAATTGTTTGAGTGATTTATGCATAATCAAGTTTTGCATGGCATATTTTTAAATTAACAAATTGATTTGGGGACAAATGGGAGAGTTGGAAACCAAAGTGTTAGAGCTTAATAAATTCATCAGGCATTCTTGCTCAAAAAGAACCATTTCACCAAAAAAAAAAAAAAAAAAAAAAAAAATACTAGGGGTGCCTGGTTTGTTGAGTGTCTGACTCTTGATTTCAGCTCAGATCATGATCTCACAGTTCGTGAGATTGAGTCCCACTTTGGGCTCTGCACTGACAGTGCGGAGCCTGCTTGGGATTCTCTCTGTCTCCCTCTCTCTCTGCCTCTCCCCTGCTTGTGCTCTCACTCCCCAAGTAAATAAACTATTTAAAAAAAAAAAAAACATTAAAAAAAATACTAGAGCAAAACACTCAGCAGACTAGACAAAAATCTAAAGCACTAAGAATGGAATACCTGGAAGATTGTCAGGCATCAGGTAATTGCACACTGTTCTGTACGTTTGTATGTGGCAGAGTAGGGTGGGACAGGTAATGTGAAGGGGCAGTTTTCTTTTCTGGAGATTTTCACCTGAGTGGAGATGAAAGGAAAAAGGCACCACAGCGGTCTGTTTCCCTGCAGACTTAGCCAGGACTTTGCAAGTGGCACAGGACTCTCATTTCAAGCCAGACTACAAGTGGCCAAAATCCAAAGGGATTTGCCAGGAATGAATCATGTTTGGAAATGCGGCATGATGTAGAGATTCAGTCAGATAGCTAAGGGAGCCAAATCCAGCCAAGTATAAGGCCACCTTTTAGAAGTCAGAAAGCAGAGCCCGTGGCTGGTCTCAGCTTTTTGTCAAGCTTGCAGGGTGAAGATTGCCACAGTTTTCTCTCCTCTATGGAGGACTCCCAGACCACTGAGCCCACAAGGAGGACTCTGAAGTTTTTGGGCCTTGGAACCTGTCCTACAGTATTTTGCAGTTAGTTACAAACAGCCTTAAATTGATCTTGTAAATAAAATGAGGCCATGGGTAAGAGAATTGCTAGCACAATATCCAGTAAGATTTTGTTTATCCACCCTGCCACCCCTGGAAAGATGGTCTTGTCCAGAACACAGAAATAATAAAAGTGTAGCCATTAAGGAGAAGTGACTCAGCCCATCTTCTCATCTGTTACAGCCTACAGGCTCTGACAAGAAATATTCTCCTCTAGGTCCAGAAATGGTTGCTGTTATTGAAATAGTCCAGATGGTATGAATTACAACAGAAAGGCTTTATAAGTTTGTCCATTATTATCCAGATTTGAATATACACATTAATAGAAGCTGTGTGGCCTGAATGTTTGCTGTGGTATTTGAAACAGTGGTTTCTAAGGCATGCGTATGAGTAAATAGGGAGTGAATTATTAATTTAATACATATTCTAAAGTCAGAACCTATTTATTTCTGTAAAATAGAAATATTTTAAAGTTATAATAATACATTGTAATACTTGTAAATTTTTGTAATTTACAAGTAAATACTTGTAATTTACTTGTAAATACTTGTAATACTTGTAAAAATTCATGTATAACAGAAGCTAATAAAATGTAAAGCAAATGTTCCTTCCCTCCTATCTCCCTCCTTCCCTCCCAATCTCACTATTAATAGTTTGGTTAGCAACCCTCCAGGGCAGGCATGGAGGGGCTGCAAAGGCGAACACAACCAAGATCACTGTCTTCATGAGGCTTCCATCCCGGTCGGGGGGAGACAGACCACAAGCAAGGAAACAAGTAAACAAATAGAACCAAGCCCAAAGAAAGATTACTTTATATTTGAAAGTGGGGTCTGAATGATGAAAAAGAATCAGAGTTTAAACCTTGTGGGAAGAAAACTGAATGGCAGGTTCAAGGGACAGAGTGCCACAAAGGGCACCACTGTGGCTGGGACTTTGTGTGCCATAGTGAGATTACCAAGAGGGGGATGGGAGCCAGATCGTGTGTGTATAATTGGTTAGGAAGTTCATGTCATGCTAAATACAACAAGAGGCCATTAAACGTTCTTAATCGGGGGTGGGGGACAGAAAGGATCTGATTTTCATTTTTGAAAAACTGATGTAGTAGGGGCATGTAGTAGGGGCAATGTCTGTAGTCTGCAGACATTTTGGAAGAGGTTCATTCACACATACACACAAACACATATACATTTAAATATACTTTTTCTGCAACTTGTTATTGGTGTACATTTTTAGAACTCCTCTTTGCAATTATGTTCCGAGTCAGTTTACTGCCTTAGAAAATCAAACACATCTTGTTTTTTGAACTTTATCTACTCAAATGCAGCAACTTAGTTGGAAAACACAGGTTTGGCATTTTAGCATGGCTCCAGAATGTGTTCATCAGATTTGGCTCTGAATAACTTTTGGATTGTCTCAAAAATCAGGTTCATTCTCAAAAAAAAATTTTTTTTTCAATAAATTCAGTGCCTACTGGTGTGATACTTTTCCAGCAGCATCAATGGAATAGGTCATGTATACGGCCTGCCAAAGTGATTACTTTGAAATGAAAACCACTCATTTGAAGTTATGTTTATTTATTCACCAAATAAATATTGAGCACCAACAACTAAGTACCAGGCACTGTTTTAGGCACCGGGGATACATCAGTGAATAAGCATGTGAGGAGTATGCAGGTATGCAGAGCCCTACTCAGTGATGTCTGGGTTCTGGGTTGCTTTTCCTGAATTCTTCTTGTTTTTCTCTCACTATTGAGGGATATACCACAGCAGCTCCAAACACATCTTGCTCACTGGAGGATGGCCAAGGCAAGAGGTAAGGAAAAGAATTCTTATGGGTTCTCAGGGATAAAACTCTTCCTCCAAGTCCCACACCCTCTTACTTCACATTATTACTCACCAGAATTAGGTCACATGCTCAGGTCCTAAACCAGTTAACAAAGAGGGACAGAGTATCAGACCAGTTGTTCTCAAAGTGTAATCTTAGGAACCCTGGAGGGGGGTGGCGATCCCCAAGACCCTTTCAGGAAGTGTGCAGTCAAATCAATTTTAATCATAATGCTACAATGTTATTTGCCCTTTTTACTACCATTCTTTTTTGAGCATATAGTGAAGGTGACCTGAAATAGTGCAACAGATTGAACTCAGCAGATGGAATAATCAAACTGTCTTCCATTAGGCCAGACATTAAAGATATCTGCAAACTTTCAAATTAATATCACTCTTTACTATATTGGGGGAATATATACTTATTTTCCATTAAAATGTGCTTATTTATGTTAAGATGTAATTTTTATTTTTTTAAACATTTTAAATTTGTTTTAATTTCTAGTACGCTAAGTGTCAATATAACCTATATAAACAACAGCTCTTTGGGCCCCTCTATCATTTTTAGGAATGGAAAGAGGTTCCTGAAACCAAAAAATCGAAGACCACTGTTTTATTCAGACTGACCTGATTCATCCTTGGGGGTGGGGGCACGACTGAATTTCCAGACCTCAGCCTGACCCAAGCCTTCTTTTCTTAGAATCCAAGTCTGTTAGTGATTAGGTCACAATAGGGTGTGCCAGAGGCTGCTTTTTGAATTGCTTGAGCTCAACTCTTATACCTGTTGAAGAGCGAGCACTCCCTTTTTAACTGTGAGGGGAGATGGCCAAAATGAAGCCTTGGTATTTCAAGGAAAAACTGTCATATTAAGTTGCTTCTTAGGATGGGGAGGGGTGTGGGATTTTGAGGGATGGATAGTTGAAATTTCAAAACCCTTCTTGGGAACAGGACTAAGCCCCTCGCCCCCGTATCGGTAGCCTGGGTTAGGGGATAGGTAAGTAATCTTTGGTGATAATTGGTTTCTTCCTCCCCATCAGCCCTGCGCTAATAGCGAGCTTGCAATGATGGCCCCTAACAGGCTATTTGGCTGTCATTCACCTATGCTTAACAACATCTAGCCAGCCTCCTGATGGCTTAGGCCAAAAGCAAAGAGGATTTCATTGGACTCTGAAGCTGTCACCATGGTGTGCTCACTTTCTCGCCTTGATCTTTCATCCAGGATTGGGGGTCTGTGCGTGTACATTGGGGGCGGGGGAGGTGGGAGCACTACACCCTCCCTTGTTCTTCAGTGTTAATATTTGTTTTTGTCTCAATTTAGGTTTCCGAGAGCTCTCAGGAGCCTCCTTAAAATACCAAACCTGTTTCTCTCCTCTTGAGTAAATCCATTGGCTCCACTAAAAACAAACAAAATCCATCAAAGCACATCTTTGTGTTTTTTCTAACTCCGCTCCTATGCCTGCGACTTCACTATCTGATCTCTTTCCTTTCCCCGGCCCCTCTTCCTCCCTGGAGAATTTTAGGCTGCTATGGAAGAGGGGAGGAGCCGGTTTGACCCCCCGCTACGGGAGCAACACAGGCATTCATTTTCTCTGCACATATTTTGCTGAGTGGGTGTGGGACATTTCTGCATAAACTTCTAGTTCACGAGTGCCATCGTCAGTTTTCTCGCTGTCTTCTGCCCAGGTCCGTTTCTTTGCCCTAATTTTACATGTAACTTTCCCCGGGTTGGGTTGTTTGCATCCATGATTCCCCCCGCTTGAACCTCCCTTCCCCTGGGCCTGACCTAATTCTGGGTGCCGGCTGTTGTTCGGTTTATTTCTCCACTTTAGCCAGCGCACGTGGCTCTTCTAGGATGCTTCATTTTTGCTTCTAGGGTGGGTGTTGGGGTTCACTGGGGCTCGGAACACGTGCCTTGAAGCAGCCACGACCCGCTTCCCCCACGGAGCCCGGGGGCCCCAGCCCCGCGGGCGTAAGGAGGGGGCGGGGAGCAGGGCCCGGGTGAATCACAGGGCGTAACAGGTGCCGCAGCCGCAGCTGCGCCCGCATCCCTCTCCGGCTCTAGGGATAAGGTTTTCTTTTTCTCTAGGTTTTTTTGGAGGGGGTGGAGGAGACTCTGGGGGCCAATGCAAGCCGCGGTTGTTCATCGCCTAGCAACCGGAGGAGCCAATGGGAGGCGGCTGAGCCTGCGGCGCCGGCGGCGCGGGGGCGGGGTGGGAACCTAGCGAACCTGCCCAGGCTGGGGGTGGCCGCGAGGGGAGGAGCGGAGCCCGGCCAAGGGCGGGGAAGGCGGGAGCCCGAGGCGGAGGCGGGGCCGCCGGCGCGGGGCGCTGCGTGCCGCGGCGCCTGTGCGGGCCCCCAGGGCTTCGAGAGTCGGCTTAAGAAGGCGAGCGGTGCCTCCCCCGCCGCTCTCGGGGGCGGTGACGGTGAGAACTCTTCCCCCCCCGCCACGCGAACGGGGATTGTGACGCGCCCGCCCGGAGAGGGGCGGGGGCACCGGCGGGGCCTGGGGTGGGCGCCGGCTGGGAGCCAGAGGGCGGGTGCGGAGGTGAGCGCCGGCACCTGGCTCGGCGCCCCGCTCCTCTGCAAGAGGCTTGGCGCGGCCGTTGGGGCCGTTGGAGGAGGCGGGCGAGCTTTGACCCCGGCCGTGGCTGGAGGAGGAGGTGGGAGGTAGGTGCCAGCGCGGGTCCGCTCCCGCCAGCGGTCGCAGCGCTGCGCCCCCGGGAGGAATCCGGACCGCGGAGCCCCAAATCCTCTCCCGGATGGAGAGAGGGTGGCGCCTGGCGTGGGATGACGAGCGACGTGGGGGAGGAGGGGATGGCCAGTTTGGGGCTGCGGTGTGTCGCTAGCGGAGGCTGCGGGGCATGCGGGCTTCGGGATTTGTTGGGGCGAGCCGCAAGAGGCAGTCCTTAGAATGAGTTACTGACTGAGCGGCCCGTGGCTGCTGCGGGGGAAGAGATCCCCGATAGAGGTCTAGTTAAAAGTCAACTAGCTTACATCATCCAAAAGGCAGGCAAGTGTGGAAATATTTTGGTGTAGAATTTTAACAGTAGAGAACGGTAAGCCGAATTGTGAGCTCCCTGCCCGCTTTTGAGCCTATGCTGATCGCCCTGTTTTGCAAGCCACTTGGGCCCAAGAAATGGAATCTGCTAAATAATTTGTTCCTAGCACGTGTAATGTGGCGATCTTTAGATTATTAGCTCATCTCAAGGTCCGTAGTTGTGATTGCCAGATTGTCATTACTTGCAACTCTGATACAGTTCTTGTTGAATCTGAGAGAATCGAGATTTCCCTTTCGTGGGTGGGGCATAATGGGGGAGAGGATTAGAAGAGGCACTCCTCCAAGAGTGGATCTAAACTGAGTGGAAGCGGCCTGGAGTTTGAAATTGCTAGGGCTTCCCTAACACAGATAAGAGTCTGGCTGTAGAGTTGGTGGTGAAAGATGGATGCCTTGGAACATTGCATGGCTCAGGAGGAATTGGTTTACTCTTTAGGTAGGAGAAAATTCTGGTAGCTTGATCTTGAGCTGAAAGGTGGGTATGAATTGACACATTTAGGAGATTGAATAAAACTTGAAAAGAGTGAGAGATCTGGAGAGTGACAAAAATGCTTTTAGAGTTAAACTTGAAGTCAAGCTATCTTGAAATTTAGAAGAAGTTAGAGGTAGATTTATGAACTTGGATTCAGAGAGAACTTCCATCAAAACTCCTCTCCTATAGCTATCATAACACAGAGGCCTAGGAATCTTATGCTATTCAAACTAAACAAGTAAAAAAGCTAATGACCAATTTGACCCACTGTTCTGTTTGCTGTCAGTGAAAGTTCCTCAAACAAAATGGTTCTTTGAAAAGAGGATTAGCAGCTGATAAAATGAAGGCTCGTTTAGTGACTTTGCGGGGCCTCTTCAGCCAAGTCGTTTTATCCCTTCCTTCCCTCCTCTTTCCCCATCTGTGCAATGCAGATAATAAAGCCCTAGGATTAAGTAACATGGGTGAAGCAGCTTGAAGATAACTGCAAAGACTGTTATTCTAGGCTGAAATGTGAAGATCTCCTCATAACACATTGTGCCTTGTGACAAGACTTGTTAAAGTACGTTCTGTTCCAGGCATGCCGAGGTGGCATATATATATGAGAACTAAAACGTTAACTGTTCAGATGATTTGTCAGAAGCCTCAAGACCGGCACAAAGATTGTAGATACTCATGGGTTCTCCTAAAACCCGACCTAGCTGCTCTTTGACAAAGCAGGTTTTTAAAAGGTGGACATTATAAAAGTAGACAAAAGTAGCCTTATATGTGTAGTATGTGCCTACAGATAAAAAGGTCAAAGACATTGCCCCAGAAGTGTGTGATTTTAGTTCGTTTCACATCCTTAAATCGGAGCCAGTCCAAAGCTTTTTAAGTAGTGTTTCTTTTCATACATTTTGCAATAGCTGTGAATATGCCTTGTTGGTTTGTTGCGCTGAAGACACAAAGGGTTTTGATACTGTGAGGGGCTTTTTGTGTCTTTAGTGATGGTGATTATGATTAGCTGGTAATGAAGGTAGATGTTAATCTTGAATTCAGAGGTGACCTAGAGAGGTGCACCATTCACTATTGCTAATGGAAAACAACCTAAAATCATTACTTTTGATAGTGGGTCAGTAGTATACATAGTACCAGCAGATGTACTGAATTATGCTCTAATAAACACTGAGCTGCTGCTTGCCAGACCTAAGGATAAAAAAGATGAGTGTTGCCTTGAGGAGTTTGTTTTGTAGGAAATTAACAGTGTAGGGAGGGAGAGAGCAAAAACAGAAAAGAAAAATTGCAACTAGGAATAGGCTTCAGAAAGGAGAATTTCGGCTGTGTTTTGACAGAGAAGGAGTTCACCTGGTAAGTGCATGGTGTCAAGTTCTGCCCAATATACTGTTGGGGAAATACTAGTGGATTGGTTGTTGGAGTCAGGTGGGGTGTGTTAGTGATAAGGTTAGAGAACAGAGCTATGACCTTTGACCAGTAGATGCTAGGGAGCTTTTAAATGGTTTTGTTTGGTTTTTTATACATTTTTTTTTTTAGTGTTTATTTATTTTTTGAGAGAGAGACAGAGTGTGAGCAGGGGAGGGGCAGAGAGAGAGGGAGACACAGAATCCAAAGCAGGCTCCAGGCTCTGAGCTGTCCGCACAGAGCCTGATGTGGGGCTCAAACTCACGAGCTGTGAGATCATGACCTGAGCCGAAGTCAGACGCTTAACTGACTGAGCCACCCAGGCACCCCGCTTTTAAATGGTTTTTATCCAGGAGAATTATATTAGATTTTTAGAAGGGTATTTCTGCCAAAGTCAGTAATTTGAATGATCTGAAAATGTTGTGAATGTAGATAATCTAAGTAGAATCTAAGAGACCTCAGCCCTACTCAACAGTTAAATATAGTTAAAAATAGTTTTTGAAGCCCCCAGAAACTGTAGGAAAGAAAAGTGATTATTCATAGAACCAATTTTTATCGAGGATGTTTTACTTTCAAGATTGGGGGAATAGGGATACAAAGATAAATAAGATATAGCTCCATTTTCAAGCAACTTGTAGTTCAGTAAGAGAAATAAAATTATAATGCAGTACAGAAACTAAGTGTCATTAAGGGCTGTTAAAAAACAAAGGCCCTAGCACTGTAGGATTCCGAGATGAGAGAAGACACAAATTGCCTTTTAAATTAAAAATAAGTTCTTGGGACACCCGGGTGGCTCAGTTGGTTAAGCTTCTGACTCTTGTTTTCAGCTCTGGTCCTGATCTCAGGGTTGTGAGCTTAAACCCCTAGTCGGGCTTCTTGCTGGGTGTGGAACCTGCTTAAGATATTCATATTTTCTCTTTCTCTCTCTCTCTCTCTCTCTCTCTCTCTCCCTCTCCCTCTCCCTCTCCCTCCCCCCCCCCCTCCCTCTCTCTCCCCCCTCCCTCTCCCTCCCTTCCTCCCCTCTCCCCCCCTCCCCCTCTGTTCCTCTCCCTCTCCCCCCCATCCCCATCTCAAAAAAAAAAAGTTCTTAAGTAGAAATTAAGCTACAGCCAGTTAGCCAATAATATTTACAGCTCTCATCTGTTAATTCTTGCTTCCTATATTCCCTTCTCTCCCTCTTTACTCTCCTGAGTCGAATTTTGGTTTTGACCATTCTACTACTACTTTGACCTTGGGCAAGTTATTACTTGACCTTATCTTCTCTGTCCTTAGTCATCTCATTTGTAAGTTAGGAATAATACATACTTCATAGAGTTGTGATTAAATAATATGTTAATATCCATAATGGTGCCTAGAAAAATAACTTACATTTATTATTTAGTATTTCTATTTGATATAAAAATGCTGCAATTGAATAAGAACTAACTTAAGGACAGAATGTTTTTATTTTTTTGAGTTGCTAGCAGATCTGTGAGCATCTAATAAAGTCTCCACATGTAAGGAACTCAGTTTTCACATTCTGGGAAACTAACCTTGAGTAAATGATTTATTGTCTTCTTTTCATATTTGCTCATCACTTTTCTGAAATCCGATTTCTTCACCTTTGTCATAAAGTCACGAATTGCCAAATCCACCATATTTTATTCAGATCTTGCCCTTTCATGGCCTTTGCTGCTGTTCATTACCCCCTCTTCTTTAAAAATTTCTTTTCCCTTAGCTTTCCTAGAGTCCACCCCCTACCCCAGTATTTATCTCCCCCAGTGTATATCCAGGTTCCCTTCATTCACCGGCTACATGTTAAGGTTCTTTAGAGTTCTTTCTGCTGCCTCTTCTTTTCTGTACCACATATGTGCTGACGACTCCTAAATCTGCCCCGATGTCTTTTGATCTCCAGGCCCTAGAGTTTATCCCCGTTTGAATGTCTCATGAGGGCATCTCTAAACCCGGTAAGTTCTACACTGAGCTCATTATCACATACTTAACTACACCTGATTTTATTAATCTTATTCCTCTGTTCTCTTTAAGTGAGCCACCCACGTGCCCCCACTTTGCATTAGCTTTTACAACACAGATCTCACTGTAATGAAACTTGTCTCCCACTACCTAAACTGACCTACTTGGTCAAGAGGCCTGGCATTGTACTGTGGCTCAGTCGGTTAAGCATCCAACTTCAGTTCGAGGATTGGAGCCCTGCATCTGACTCTGTGCTGACAGCTCAGAGCCTGGAGCCTACTTCTCTCCCTCTCTCTCTGCCCCTTCCCTGCTCACTCATGCTCTGTCTCTCTTTCTCAAAGGTAAATATAAAAAAAAAAAAAAAAAAGTTAATGCAAAGTGACCTGGAAACACAAACAGAAGGGAATGGCAGTTCCAGGAAAGCTTGGCAATTTGGGGTCTATATTCACTAGATTAAAAACAAAATTTTTGGGGGCGCCTGGGTGGGTCAGTCGGTTAAGCATCCGACTTTGGCTCAGGTCATGATCTCGCGGTCTGTGGGTTCGAGCCCCGTGTCGGGCTCTGTGCTGACAGCTCAGAGCCTGGAGCCTGTTTCGGATTCTGTGTCTCCCTCTTTCTCTGACCCTCCCCCTGTTCATGCTCTCTCTCTCTCTGTCTCAAAAATAAATAAACATTAAAAAAAATTAAAAAAAATTTTAATTGCTATAACATGGAATGTTTTGTCTGTGCTTATATACTTCACATCCCAGTTGCTCAGTTGGAATAATTACTATCTTATTGTAATGTAGTCTCAAGGTGACTTGGCAGAAAAGTGAGTACTTATGTTTGTGTTCAGTTTGAAAAGCAGCTCATATACTGTGTTTTCCCTCCTCTCTTACAATAAAGACAGTAAGGTGTAATAATTAATGTGTTGGACTACTTGGGTTTGAATGTTGGCTTTGTCACACTCTAGCTGTGTGACCTTGGGCAAGAAAACCCTCTGGGTCTCAGTTTTGTCATCTGTAATGGGGTGGGGGAAGATAACTATTTGGGCTGTTGTGAGATTGAATGAGTTATATTAAAATGCTTTAAATTTTTCCTAGTTAATGGTTTATCCTTAATAAATTGTTATTGTTGTTAGGGGCACCTGGTGGCTCAGTGGGTTAAGTGTCTGACTCTTGATTTCGTCTCAGGTCATGATCTCACAGTTTGTGAGTTCAAGCCCCACATCGGGCTCTGCACTGACAGTTTGAAGTTTGCTTTGAATTCTCTCTTTCTTCCCCTTCCGCTCTTTTTTCTCTCTCTCAAATAAATAGATAAACTTAAAAAAAAAAAGTTAATCTTGTTAGAATTAGGTAGAATCTCTTTTGCTAAGCATACGGTTGTGAAGACCATGTGTGCACATTTTTATAAAGAGGAAATTTTGATATGAATAGCTGTACTCAACTCCATATTAGGTCCCATGAGAAATGTAAAAAAATATAGTTAATAGACTCAAAATTCTTTAAAAGTCACCTAGTTCAGCCTCCTCATTTTGCAGATGTGGATACTGAAAACCAGAGAAATGATGACTAGGTCAAGGTTGCTCAGTGAATGACAGAAGTGGCCCCAAGAACCTTAGCCCCTGACACTTGGTCTAGTGCTGTTTCAATATCCTGTGCAGCTTCCTGAAGTGACACAGTCCTGAAACAAACTAACAATTCGATTGGGGAGCCATGACCAAACAGATAAAAACATAAGCAGCGCAAGTCAGTGTATAATGAAGTATCAGGTGATGGGGAATATCTCTGAGTACATACCTTATGTAACTTAATAAACTGCTCTCTTGACGCAAGGAAGTACATCTTATTGCTGAGTCATAGAAGATCAATAGAGTAAGAGCATTCTTTTTTGAAAAGAATCTTAATAGTTATAAATCCGTGTCAATCTATTTCCCTTCTGTCTCCTACCAAATTGAGATTATAACTGAGCCAGAGGGATAGTCCCTTTTGCTAGGTGTGCCAGTACTCTGTCTTTACTCTTCACAGCGGTGCAGTGGGGGATGGTCTTCCCTGATGGGCTAGATCCCCATGGATATACTCCAACAAAGCAGGGCATCATTGTGAAGACTGCGTCACCGTTACTCACTTGTACGTGTGAATAGGTGGGATAGGTGCTAGAAATGTAACTGATTGGTGGAGAGAGCTTATCATTTGTCTAAGTTGATATTTCCACTAAAGGGTAGGGATGCTACCATCTGGGATTGAGGTGGGAGTACTTCCTCATACATTATCATTAATTGTGCATGAGCCCACTGCTTTTAAAGATACTACAAAATAATCCATGCTCCTAAAACACTCCAGCTATATCAAAATGTCCTATTAAAGAAGTGAATGGAGGTAGGGTCCACCCCACCCTATACCCAGCCATCTCGTCCCACAGGATTGTCATGTTAGTAACAGTTTGTAACTTTTCTAGACCTTTCTCCTAGAGTTGGGTAGTATTTATATAGTTTGATTTAATGAAACATGGTGATCATACTATTGATATTATCCATACTGGGTTTTTTTTTTCATGCTGTACATGCAGATCTTCTTGAATAATCCCAAAGTAGCCCATCTTTTGGCTAAACTATCTGTATTGGCATTTAACTGCTTATTGACGGACGTTTAGATTGTCTCCAGTTTGTTGTCATTATGGTATGCTTGCTCATTTGTATGATGGGATATGTAGTAATAGAAGCCTTTTACAGATTGCAAATTTTTACAGACTGATAGATCGCCATCTAAAACTACAAACTACTGACCACTGCTAAAGTTCTGTTTCCCTTACATAATTGATTATCTGAGTAGCTGTAGGACTTTTGTTTAATTTCTCACTGGTTTTTGCCCAACAGGGCTGCTTGCTTTTGTTTAAGATACTGCAGATGTTTATCATTGTAATTGCCTTTTAAAAATGTGGATTTTTTTTTCATCATTGTAAGGAAAACACATTCACTTACAGAAAACTTGGAAGACACAAAGAACTAACGATTACGCATAAGATCTGTGTGTAAATGAAAGGGATAAAGTCTGGCTCTTCCCCCTCCCTTTTCTACTCACAGGTTGTTCTTGTTTTCTAGTTTTTTCTGTTATAACAAATTTCTATCTTTATAGAGCAGAATTTATATCTATCTGTATATACTCATATAGTTTTGGGAGTATTTTAAAGACCAAATAAGGTCATGTTAGATAATTGTTCTGCAACTTTTTTTTTTATTATTAACAAAATATCGTAAAATCTTTCCAAGTTAGTAAAGTATCTAATAATAGCTAACGTTTATTGAGTACTTACTGGGCACTTACCATGTAACCAAGACCTTATGTGAAGCCCTGCACATGCATAAACTTTTAATAAGGCTATTAAATAATTTTTAAAACTAAATATATTTACCCATCTAATAATCTTTTGAGACTAAAGACTCTATACTCTCCTTTTGCAAATGAGGAAAATGAAGTTCAGAGATTTCTGTCCAGGGCCACTTAGTTTGTGGGTGGTGGAACCGGGGTTTGAAACCCGGTGGTCTGGCTTTGGATCCTGTGCTCTTAACCATTATACCATACTGTTACTCATACTGCAGCAACAGTTAGTTCAAGGGTGTATATAAGAAGTTTAAAATATAGCATGTGGTTCCCTGCTTCCGAAGCTACTAAGAGGGTGGCTTTCTAATGGCAGATTCTGGCTTGGAGCTTCACCAAGATTGTATCCTTCAACCCAAAAGGATATGCACGAAATATTTGACCATAATTTGTGTCTTCACACTACGTTGTGCAGTCTTTGCCCAGTTGGAGATGTGGATTAATGAGTGGTGGCCTTTAATAATTGGTAGGAGTATTGCTTCCTGAGCCTTTCATCCACTAAAGCAGCAGCATGTGTTGGTTAAGAGAATGGGCTCTGGAGTCTAGGGAGGGGGTGGGTAGCCTTTCTGTGCCTTAATTTCCTTATCTGTAAAAAGGAAATGATATAGGATTGTTGTGAGAATTGACATCATATGTAAAACATTTAGAATGGCCTCTGGCACATGTTTGTTAAATCAGTTCCTTAACTACTAGCTATGCTGTGCTTAGTTCTTCACCTATTATGTCATTAAATACCCACAACCACCCTCCAAAAAGAGAGTGCTACCCTGTTTTCCAGGTGAGGAAACCAGCTGGAGAGACTTGGTCAGGATGTGATCCTAGTCTGTCTGGCTCAGGCCTGTGAGGCTTTCCCTGTTGGCACTGTACTCCCGAACTCTCAGGCTTCCTAGTAGCCACAGACTCAACAGAAGGGATGGTTAAGGGAATGCCACGTTTGGAGTTTCAGCCATCCAAATATCTATTCAAACTTAAGTTATGAGGAATTTGTTTCTGTGGAAAATTTCTATACTTTTAAACTGTGCCACTCAGATGAGTTACTTTAGATTTTAAATTTGTAAAAGATAGATTTTCTAAGTTGAATTTGGTGTGTTTCTACACTGATATGCAAACCTCAGTGGTTTTGTGTAAGGTAGTAGAAGTATTTATAATGGAATTTAAATCTGTAGTCTTCTTTGGAGCAAAAATATAGATAGTAGTAGTAGTTTTTAAAGTAATAAAACTTTGCTTTTTGAGAGTAATAACATCTATTTAAAATATGCTGATAACTGAATTTTTAATTTTTATGAGTGAATTTGTAAGATAGGATGAATACATAAAGACATAGTTTTAACAGTTTTCTTAACCTGACAATTTGGTGACTCTAACTTTGTGAGATATTAGCGAAGACTTTAATTAGCTGTTTGTGACAAATCCTGTGCAATATTTAGAAGCCTAGATGGTATAGTGAGTGTTACTACATTCCTGTAATGAAAAGCTATTATTTTCTGACACTTGATTGAAGTTTTAGAATTCCGATTAGGTAGGCAATTGCACCTTCTCAAGCTTGAATTTCAAGTGAACTTGAAAAGAACACTTAAAATATTGTACTGTGTGAAGGAAATCTTGTAATCAAGATACTACTTATGTTTCTGCTGAGCTCTTTTTCAGTTGGTAGTTGTGTTAGAGATTTGGGGGATGAAGAGAGTAATACTTTTCTCTGAAGGACTAACATCTTTTGCATCTTTTCCATTGCTGTTTTCCTTTGCTTCCCAGAATGAACATGTTAATTTATCATCAGTTATTGAGTATTGTTCTGTCTGTTAAGATCAGTGGAGGGAATACAAGAATGTAAAAATTGTAGTACGTGAGAGTCTAGCTAGGAACGATGACACAAATTAGTAAGTATACAGAGGACCTAGAGAATAGAGTTTCGTGAGCTGTGCAGAGGGGATGATGGTGGTTGTTCTGGGCTTTGAAGAAGCGTTAGTTTGGGGTTAGGTGAGAGACGAAAGCCCAGGTGGAGCACACAGGTTGGAAGTGAGTGGGCCGAATGTGGGATGCAGTTCATTTTATGAACATTTATTGAGCACCTGCTTTGTTTCAGGCACTGTTTGATACAAAGATCCCAACCCTATAGGAAAGTTCATAACTTCCTGTAGACGTTCATAAACTAGTCGTGGGAGGCATCTGCCTATAATAATATGGACAGATGAATTGCCCTACTGGATGATATTGTCGTAAAGGTGATTGTTGCACTTGTTGTATATGATGTCACTTTAGTTACGTTTCAGCTAGAGACATGTAAATTATAGGAGGGACGCAAAATGTATACATATTTTTTTTTACTTGCATTAGTCATCTATTGCTGCATAACAAATGACTCCAGAACTTCACAGCTTAAAACGACAGACATTTATTTCCCAATTTCTGTCCATCACTAATTTGGGTGCCTCTGGCTCGGGATCCCTCGCTAGGCTGCTGTGAAGATGTTGACCAAGGCGGCAGTCATCAAGGTTTGACTGGGGGAGGATCTACTTCTAACCTCACTCCTCTGAGTCTAGGCAGGCTTCAGGTCTTCACTGGCTATTGGCTGGAGACATTGAGACATCAGCTCCTTGCCACATTGGCCTCTGCTCACAATATGACAGAAAAAGGGATCCAAGAGGCAGTGGGTGGTAAATGATCCTATACAGAAGCCACAGCCTTTTTATAACCCAAATATGGAAGAGAAATCTTGTCACCTCTTGCTGTATTCCCTTTGTTAGAAGCTAGCCACTGAATCCAGCCCACATTCAAGGAGCAAGGGCACCCAAAGGTGTGCACACCAGGAAACAGGGGTAACTGGGAGTCATCTTAGAGGTTGCCTACTCCCAAATTTTACAAGTGATTATTGTATATTGAGACCCCCCCAGAGTCTTTTGTATAAAAGGAAGAGCAATAACCAGCCAAGGAACTTTTCTGATGGAAACAAAACAACAACAAAAAACAATGGGTGTAATTAACCTGAACTACAAATGTTTTTGCTAAACATCTACAAACTTTTGGTTTTGATGTTGTCTTAATATTTACTCTAGAATACAAAATGGTAAGATGAGTGATTCCACCCTCGTTAAACTTTCTATAGAACTGAATTCATTTCTGAGAATTGTTTTTAAGCCTTTTGAAAGCAAAGTATTTCTAAATGAGGAAAAAAGCTGTTGTTTATGGCATAGCAGAAAAGTTTACGCATATGCCTCAATTTAGGTAGTAGATATGTTGCTTTAAGGACTGTATGCTCTGAGTAGAATGATTTCAGGTGAACTATGGGATTCATTCTCTTTAAGAAATTTGATAGAAATCTTTTTTATTCTATTCTACTTTTAACTCTTGTCTTTCTGTATATAGAGGTTTGCGTGAACAGTGTGGAAAGGTTACCTGGTGACAGAGTGAAAAGAGCAGTTTTGAAGACAGATTTGTGTCCAGGCTTCACAACCAACCAGAAATGTGGCCTCAGGCAATCCTGTTGGCCTCTCTGAGCCCAAGTTTTCTGTCTGTAATATAGATAAATATATATGAAAGAAAATGCTTTGACATGAAGAATGATAAACTTATGAAACTTACTAAAGTCTTCATTTTTCATAAAGGGTACAGTTAATTTCAGATGTCTTACTATTTCCCAATTTTCTGTTAGGATTCTAACCTAGAAAATGCCACTAGACAATTCTTAAGTTCTGCATAATCATTTTACCCAGGAAAGACTAGAGTACCCTTGCTTATTTATACCCGAAATATGGCATTGGTACTTTGGCAACATATTAAGGAAGTCAAAGTAGTTCTTCAGAAAAGAGTAAGGTAACATTTTTACAGAAATTACTGCAGTTTTGCTGAAATTAGTAAGATTTTTTGTTATGTAGACTGACTTACTGGAATGTACATTGAGAAATACTTGGAATCAAAGTTTTTTAGATGTCTATATATATGTTACCCACGAGGAGGGAATAAAACTCTCTGATGTAGAGGATAGGAGAAAGAATTTTTATGGATTACTTTATAGATGTTTTCTTTCTTTAATTTATTTCAAGGTTATTCCTCAACAATTTTAGATGAATGAAAGGACTTTTACAGGATGGTTAAATTCTTTAATCTTCAAGATTTGCTCATAAAATTCATTCATGAATTTCATCTGTCTTGGAATCCAGACAGCTTCCCTAACCAGTGGTATATGGAGAGAAATGGGGGTTGCAGTTTACTTGAATGTGAAATGATTTACTGTAGACCTTTTCCTTTTCTCCTTCTATAGTGAATCTATAATAACAATGCTAGTATAACCAAGTTTGTTCTTATGTGACTTGTCATGGGTGCTCATGGTTCACTGTGTAATGATTTGCTATGACTTGATTTATCTATTATGTGGAACTTTTCATTGTGTGTTTCAGCACTTGGCTTTAATGGGGTCCTTCTGGCTGCTTTTGAAACTTTCAAAGTTGAAATACTTGTGATGGTGTTAGGTTTATGCAGAGCAGAGATATTCCTGTTAGCTTTTTTCTTTATCTTTTGAAGTTAATACTAATTTATTATAATATCTTTATAAAAAATAGTTGGTAACCTTACTGAAATTTAGCTGTGGTTGAGCTAGAAATAACTTGCTTAACTTAGTCTCTTGGTTTGGGGATGTATATTGATTAATAGTCTGGTTGGGCAACTTCTTTTATTACAAGCATTCTGGCGTATAATTTGGTGCATCATTGAACAGAAGAGGATACTTAGAAACTTTTAGATTGTGTGAAGTCAGATACTGTTGGTTAAGTTCTTTTTTTGGTAGAGCTTCAAAGTGGAATTTTGGTTTTTATTGTGAACATTTAACTAGACCTGAATATTTCACAGTTGGTTGTTTCTTATTGTTTTTGTTATTTTAATTAACAAATTCACTCTCTAAACCTGTAGACAGTGGACAGAGCTACATTCACAGAAGAAGAATAACTGACTTAAATTACAATTTTAAAGAATGGATGTATAGCAAACATTTTGGTGTTTGATCTTTCTGTTATGTATGAAGACAAAAGGTACTTAAGGCAGTATTGTGTCTTATTTAAAAAAAACAAAACAAAACAAAAACAAGAAGGGCTTGGGAAAGTGCCTATTTTCTTCTGATATGATGCCTCCCCTCTATGTAATGATTACAAAGAATTAACCCACTGAAAATTTGTGTTTTTATGAGGATATCTGCCTCCACATTTTCTCAGGATTTGTGTTCAGCTTTTATCATTAAGAGCAACAGTGCCTTTTGTTATATAGATTATGGAATCTCCTGTCATTTATCTCAAGCAGTCCAGATCTGTGTCCAGATGATGATGATGGTGATGGTGATGATGACAACTCATAGTAATTATGTGTGTCCCATATGCCGAGTCGTGTGCTAAGTACTTCTTTATGTTCTTGAGCTCACTTAATCCTCAGGGAAAATCATGAAGTAAGCCATTATTATGTCATTTTACCAGTGAGGAAAGTAGGGCTTGGAGAGGTTAAGTAACTTAACCAAAGCAGAGCTGGGCTGGTATAGACGGGTTTATTGTCCCTTAGATCCTGTTTTGTTTATGGCTGCTAGCTCTGAAACCAAAAAGTGAAATCATTGTCTTTCTTGCAGACCTTTATCCTGCTTATCCTGTTCCTGAAGGCACCCATTTAAGGACAGAGGGAAGTGCAAAATAGTTCAAGGTGCTCTTACTAAGGCACATGAGTAGAAAAATAGCAAAAATTGGTGCCGGATTGGGTAACCACCTGTATGTGTGTGACATTGTAACATGTAATACAGCACATAACATAATTTGCATTAGTATGTATTATAGGCTGCTATTATGACCTAGAAATCATCCTTGATTTCTCTTCTGTGTATTTTTCATCCCATCTTCCAAGTCCTGAAGATTCTATCTCCAAAACACATCGCTAATTTATCTACCTGTGTCTATTTCTGTTCAAGCTGTAATGTAAAAGCGTCTTCTTGCCTGAACTCATGCAGTAGCCTCATATCTTCCAGCCTCCATTATTGCCCACCTGCAGTATATTCAGGGGGTAGAGGAGCTGAGGTGATCTTTTTCAAAGCCTAGAGAAGATCCTGTTGATTTACTGCCTAAATGCCTTCCATGGCTTTGCATTGCTACTTTGAGAAAATCTACCTTCCTACCATCTGTCCTTGTGTACTTCAGAGATACTGGCCTTCTTTATGGTTTTCATTCTTACCAAGTTCGTTTCTTTTACCTGGGCTGGAACATCTTGTGGCTGACTGTGTATCACTTAGGTCTCAGTTTAAATGTCAACATTTCGATGCAGCCTTCCTTGATGAATCTAGATACCCCCACTCCAGGACTCTCACGTTACTGTGCTTAGCTTTCTTTATAGTTCTTATCACTCTGTGTTAGGTTAATTTATTGTCTCATTATCTATTTCTACCCCCCCCCCCTCCAGAATGTAAACTTGAGAGCAGGGCTTCCCCTGTGCCTAGAAGAGGGTGCCTGGCACACAGTAGCACAATTAAAAATATATTGAATGAATGAAAATTTTCCTCTCATTTCAGTATTACATTATGAATATTTCCATAATCTTAAATATTCAGAACGGGCTGCGAACTCATTGTTTCATAGTCCAGATCCGGCCTTTTATTTGGCTTATTAAAAAATGTTTTTGGAGTGTAACTTACATCCAGTTAAGTGCACAGATCTTTAGTGTACAACTTGAAGGATTGTACTAATGTGTATACTTGTGCAGCCATCTCGGATCACTGTGGAAAAGGCTCTTTCACATCCTCCTTCCAGCCACTGCCCCTTCCACAGGGTACTTGCATAATTTTCTAATTAGCTTCTAACATTAGGAGATTACACAAAATTTCATTTGAATTTTTTTATGGTGTAGAAGTATTTATTTATTCCATTTTTCTTTATAAAAAAGTGGAAATGATGGTAGGCTGAAACTGTTATATGAAAGGTTCTTATACTTAGTCCACCTCATTCATACATATTTCTGGCCTCTCATGTATTTGTTAACCACCCTAACTCCACATGGTTGTGTTTAAAGGTGTTCTGTTGTATAAATGTGTCATTTATTTAACCAGTCTCCTGTGGAACATACAAGCTATTACTGATTTCAAGAACAACTTGTAGATGAATCCTTGTACAAATCTTTTTTCTTTTACTTTCAGGTTTTTATTTTAATTCCAGTTAGTTAACGTAGAGTGTAATACTGGTTTCAGGTGTAGAATCCAGTGATTATCACTTAAATACAATGCTCAGTGCTCATCAGAAGTGCCCTTCTTAATGTCCATTACCCATCTAGCCCATCCCCCCACCCACCTCCCTCCATCACCCTCATTTTGTTCTCTGTAGTTAAGAGTCTTTTTTCCTATTATGCCTCTCTCTCTTTTTTCTCCCCTCATGTTAATCTGTTTTGTTTCTTAAATTCCACATAAAAAATATGCAATGTTTCACAAATTTGTGTGTCATCCTTGCACAGGGGACATGCTAATCTTTTCTGTATTGTTCCAATTTTTGTATATGTGCTGTTGAAATGAGCATAAATCATTATTTTATCAGGGTGAAACTTTACAAGTAATTTTTCTAGGTCAAAATGTGTTTTCATTTTTAAGATTTGGTACATATTGCCAAATCGCTGGTAGTTGTATAAATTGATGTGATCTTTGTGGCGAGCAGTGTATGGGAGTATGCTTTTTTCTACATCTGTGCCACCACTGGGAATTGCAATTAATTTTTTTTTTTTTTTTTGCTAATATAGTTAGTAAAAACAAAAAATGAGAATGCTATTTAAGAAGTTTTTCTTTCTCTTATCTGTATAAATGCTTTGTACTTTATCTTAGAGAATATAATATAGAAATATCTATTAGTACAACAATGCTGTACCTAGATTTATATTCTGAGTCAAATCATGTACTGTGTACTTTGTATATGAAAAAATATGAATACTTTACTAGAACTCTTTATTCCTGATTCTTTTTTTTTAATTAAAAACAATTTTTTTTATGTTTATTTAGTTTTGAGAGAGAGGCAGACAGTGTGTGAATTGGGGAAGGGCAGAGAGAGAGAGGGACACACAGAATCCAAAGCAAGCTCCAGGCTCTGAGCTGTCAGCACAGAGCCCGACGCAGGGCTCGAACTCAATGAACCGTGAAATCATAACCTGAGCCAAAGTTGGATGCTTAACCAGCTGAGCCACCCAGGCATCCCTCTTTACTCCTGATTCTTAAACACACATACACACACGTGCATACATGGCCACAGATTATCATTCTGCTCTACCATGGGAGTGCCGGAGTAAATAATGCAAAATGCTTCTTTTTACACATTGATTTTATATTTGCTTTTATTTTTGGTTAAATGCTGTTATTTTGCTTTTTAAGGAGATGCCTACATAGAAGAGTGACAGCAGCTGGACCGAATGTTTCACTGCTGAACTGGTTCCTCAGGTATCCTGGCTCTGGTGATTGCTATGGGAGAGTGGATGACTGTTACAGATCCAGATCTGTCTTCAGGTACCTGAGTCTAAAATAAGTATAAACTAAATCAGTAATTGTAAAGGTGGATTTTTAAATGAAACTGTAAAATGATTTACCACAGATATTGAAGATGTGACTAGAGAGAGACATAAATAATTGTAAAATATCTAAACTTTTATTTTGAGAAAAATTATCTGGGAAAGCTAAGAATTGTGCCATACTTAAGTGGGGTTAAATGCCTTTGACGGATGATGAGTTTGATTGTTACTATTTTTGAGAGAAACGTTTATGCATTTGAAATGAGTTTATTGGCTACTTCAGTACACTTTGATTTATTCCTTTAATATATAAACTTTGACATAGGTGGTTTTTTTCTGTTATTTTTATAAATCTGAAATAGTATAAACTAAGAATCTATTGTATCTTAACATGCCTCCTAAGGGCACTTGATAGTTGTATCTTTTTGAAAAAAAAGTACAGTTGACTCTTGAATAACATGGATTTGAGCTTTGTGGGTCCACTTATACAAGAATTTTTTTTGATAAATGTACCATGCTGCATATTTATTTTCTCTTATGATTTTTTAAATAACACTTTTTTTTTCTCTAGTTTCCTTTTTTGGAAGAATACAGTATATAATACATGTAACATACAAAATATGTGTTAACTGCTTATGTTATTCGTAAGGCTTCTGGTCAACAGTAGGCTATTAGTAGTTAAATTTTGGTGAATCAGAAGTTATATACAGATTTTTCAGCTGTGTTGGAAGTCAGTGCAGTGTTCAAGGGTCAATTTTGTGTAGTTTTCTTACAAAAACCAGCTTTGTCTGAATTTGAAAATTTTAAAAAATATTTATATAATTCAACATCTTTGGTAACGGAGATAGTTTTCTTTGCATGTGTTTTATAAATTGTTTAAGTAAATACCTTTTATTCTTTCAGAAAGCAAAAATATCTGTCAATATACCTCAGAAACAAAGATGTCTCCATCAAGTTTATACTCACAGCAAGTGCTATGTTCTTCAATACCTTTATCAAAAAATGTGCACAGTTTTTTCAGTGCCTTCTGCACAGAGGAGAATATTGAACAAAGTGTTTCATATCTTGATCAGGTAAAAAAAAATGTTTTGTGAGAAGAATAGCATAAATCATGTTATATAATAGAACATATCGAAGTTATGAGAAAAACACTTGTTAAGCGCATGTATGTTGTTATGTATCGGCCTGGGACTTAAACACACTAGAAATGCGGAGAACCACAGTGATCATCTAGTCTGGATACATGGTAAATGTTTTTGTCAGGAGCAGGTTGGCCTGCACATCACCCTAGGGGCTCTTCCACTTGGAGTCTCTCCCTTATTTTACTGATGCAGAAACCTGAGTGCCTTGCTCCAGGATACAGGCAATTGCAGAGCAGAGGCTAAAAGAGCCCAGTTCTCTCTGTTCTTTGTCCTTTGGGATATTTACAGTTTTCTTAACTCAGGGTAGTTTTTATGATTTCTCAGAAAATATTTCTGTCTTTTGTTTCTATACTTAGTTGTCTGATAACCAACTTTGAGGAAAACATTTTCTCCTACCAGGAATTGACTACTTTCGGTTTTCCTTCATTATATGAAGAATCCAAAGGTAAAGACACAAAGAGAGAATTAAATATAGTTGCTGTTTTAAATTGTATGAATGAGCTACTTGTACTTCAGCGGAAGAACCTTCTAGCTCAGGAAAATGTAGAAACACAGAATCTGAAACTGGGAAGTGATATGGACCATCTGCAGAACTGCTATGCAAAACTTAAGGTAGAAATTGCATGTCGACCTGTATTTCAATAAGGCAGATGTCTCATAAGCTAAGCCAAATGATAACAATGTTTTCTGTTTAATATTTTTAGGTCTCTGTACATCCTATGGTGCCTACAGGCTAGAGATTATTTTGACAGGGGAGCTGTGGTGGGCTGGAGGGGGTAGTTGGTATACCCTCCAGGTTATAAAAAGGCTGTGGGTTGTGGATAGTACTTTAATTTTAATCAGAGAGGCCTATGGAAGGTCTTATGAATTAGAGTGACTCAGAGTTGTAAGCCTAAGAAGGCAGTAATTCTGCATTAAAACTTTTTATATCTGGATAACCTTGGCTGAGTGTTAAGTAGATAGTGAATAATCGTGCAATGATATTGATAACCGGGGGCTGTTTAGCCTTTCCCCTAAGGAGTGGTCGCTTATTAGGACAGCCCAGAGTATAGAGTGTTTTCCAGGAAGTCTTCTAATTCAGGGTTTGACCTGGGCCAAGATCAGGTATTTCTCTGTGGACAGAAGTGTGTTCAGTGGCAAAAGTTGCTGATCTCTCCTAGTATATGATTCATTCAATTTGTTGAGGAGAATTTATTGAGTATTTTGTGTGCTAGGCTCAATGGGTTTACAGAGGAGTGAACCCCAGTCCCTGCTCTCAAGGAGATTGTAGTCCAGTGGAAGGCGATACATTGAACTAAGATTATTTGCATCATTAATTGTTCTTGGAGGTAAAAGGAGGCTTCACAGAGACTTAACACTGATCTCAGGTTTGAGGAATAAGTAGAGATTTGCTAATGTTTGGAAAAGACATTCTAGGCAGAGGGTGCAACCTGTTTAAAGCATAGAGGTATGAGAGAGGATTTTACTTTTAGGAAACAGATAATAGCCCTGTAGGACCTGAACGATATGATTATGATGAAGACGGATAGGTGAGGCTGGGACCCAGGCGTCAGATGATGTGAGCGCATTGTGCAGAAACCTGGAGGCACCAAGGAACGTAAGAGAAGGCATCGTGGGCATCATGTAGAGATACCAGTCTGGCAGTAGGGTGGAGAAATTATGGGAGAGGTGTAGATTTGTGTTTGGGGTGGAAGTAGGGAGCCTAGAAGGCATGGTGGAAAGGACAGCTGTTAGCAGGCCTTAGCAGCTGCTAAGGCCAGAAAGGTTTTGCCAGTGGAGATGGTAAAAGGGAGATATTAAGCAAACTTAGGAGGTAAAATGGGTAGAATTCTATGAAAAATCGAATTGGGGGAGTAAAGAGAGTCATGAATTAAGATACCAGCCAGGTCTCTGTCAGCTTTACAGAGGATGATGGTATGATATAGCAGGGGGGTATACAGATTTGCAGGGATGATAGTGAGTTCAGGTAAAGCATTGATAATTACTCAGAGTGAATCTGATTTGACATATGTGGGACATGTCAACTGGCCCAGTGCCTTTAAGTTCAGCCATTCCAAATGGTCTGGCATGATAGGAAGCTTTCAGCACTCCAGAGAAGAAGGTGCCAAAAATTCTGACAGCCTTAGTTATCCAAGTTGTATTCCTAAATTTTATAAATTCCTAAATCATCTTGAGATCCATTGTTAAAGAGATTGTGCAAGTTGTCATTTATGGTCACTTATGCCATAAGTTGAGTGGGTTTCCTATTTTATAAAGATAAGAGGCTTTTAAAAATATTCCAATGGTCTCATGCAGAACTTGGCACATTTCCTCACGGAATGTGTGGAATGAATTCAAAGTGAGCATCTTATCCCATACTGATTCCAGCAATGCTGCCGTTCCTCTCTGGAGGAAATCTTCAGAGGTTCCCACTTGCAAGGGAGAACTAGTATTGTGCTGAGCCTCACTTTTTTTGACCTGAAGGGTTGCTGCTTGCTTGGTCACCCATCTTCTTTAGACTTAGCTCCAAATCACTTTGGTTCTTTCTCAAAGAGTGTGCTGTAGCAATGTTACAAAGTACTAAAAGGAAATTTTAAAAGTGTCCAGTGGCAGCATCACTTGAATAAGTGAAGAGCCTTTCAAGGGATCCGCTTTGAAACTCTTTTGTCAGATACATACAACATTTTGGAATTTAAATAAATTTATAACTTTATAGTATTGTTTGAGAATAATTGTTTTAACTAAACATTTTGTGTGCCATTGAACTGCAGTTTTAGCTAGCGAACCCTAGTATGTGTACATTGTTTAGACTGTTCTTCTAAAAATTCATTTGCTCTGAGTCCTGTGTTAATTTTAATCAGGATTGCATGTGGATGTTTTAGGAGCAACTGGAAACCTCCAGGAGAGAAATGATTGGGCTTCAGGAAAGAGACAGACAGTTACAGTGCAAGAACCGGAATTTGCATCAGCTACTGAAAAATGAAAAAGATGAAGTGAGTTGTCAGTTATTGAAGACAAAGTTTGAGTGAATTTTTTTTTTCTTTTTTGATTTGAGGTGACCATAACGGCTACTTTAAAACAAGTATCATTAATTCATCCTTTGTCAAATTGGTATGGTGGACCTCTTTCTACAGCACTGCAGCATATTTAACTGAGGTCAGGAACTCTCTGTGTCCTCCCTGCTCCAAGAGGATTCATTTGGTTTAGTGTAGTGGTCCATAGCTTGTGACAGCCAGTGTCCTGTAATGTCTGCCTGGACTCAAATGCATTGATAGTTTTTCTGAGGGGCAGGGGTGCTTTAAATGCAGGTCTTTTATTCTCTGCTATATCTCTTTAATATCTGCCATCCCTCTTCTTTATCTTAAATCCATTATTCATGCAGTCAAGCAGTTACTTGACTAAATGGACACAAGAGTTATTGGTTTTTAAAAAAAGGAATTCACATTTAAAAATCTTATTTCTGGTTGCTAATGATACCATAATTATAATCTCACTTCTGCTATAGTGGTTACTTAGTATTTAAATCTATAGAGTTCATGCATTTGAAATTATTTTTTAATTTATATATGAAGAAACCATTATGTTCTTCTTGCTCTGCAGTTTTTGATCCCTGACCACTTGATAACTGTAAAAATACAATATTTTCAGTGTTGTGTATGTTTTTTTAAACTATAATTAAGGACTCCTAAGGGAGCATATTTCTTTAATGACCTTATAGTGATTTAGACAGATTTTATCATATTTGACTGGTAATATATTCCGTTAGTGGATAATGAAATATCTTAGTTAACTGCAAGATTGCTTATACATTTTCTTGAGTTATTTCCCAGAAAATGTTGACTTGATGTGCTGATTACACTTAAGTGGTTTGAATGTAGTTAGTCTTTAGTAAGGATTGAGTTAAACGTGATCATCTTCACCGGAGATTAAAAATGTTATTATAGAATAGAACATGCTTTCTATCAAGGGTTGCCTGAGAAACCATAGTAGATCTAAACATTGAACAGTAGGGCATGGCATATTGTGGGTACTCAGCAAATATTTGAACTGGATTCTGTCTGCTATTTGGGCTTACTCTAATTTGAGAACTGTTTGTGATCAGATAAATGAACCTGTTTAAAAACAAAACAAAAAAATAAACCTGTTTACATGCTGTGATGTGCTATGGCTAATTTGTCACAGATTTATAGGGAATAAAGTGGTTCAAGTAAGTAATGTAAGGAAGTCACTACAAATGATCAATTGATTCTTGTTTCAGATGAAGCTCTGATCACTTTCATACTTCTGTAAGAGTTTCTGGCTTCTAAATGATCAGACTCTAAATGTAGAGTAAAAAGGGTAGAAAAAGATAATTTCGAAAGTTAGGAGTTCTGGAAGTTTCAGAATTAAACAATAAAAACTTTGTGGTTCACTTAATGATACTTTTCAAAGTGATTTCCAGTGGTTATTGAGAAGAAAGAATAATCCTAGAGTAAACTATTTTATGAGGAGGTGAATGCTAGGACTTCTATTCTCTTTTGAATTTATAAATTTTAACTGGGGGATTGTCAATCATAAAGGGACTCATTTGATAGAAAATGCTTTTTTCAGGTACAAAAATTACAAAATATCATTGCAAGTAGAGCTACTCAATATAATCATGATATGAAGAGAAAAGAACGTGAATATAATAAATTAAAGGAGCGTCTGCATCAACTTGTTATGAACAAGAAGGATAAAAAAATAGGTAAGAAACAACTGGCTGAGATAGAGCAAAGTAAATGCATAAGCTAATATCCTAAGAAAGAAATGTGAATAGACGGAGCACAACAACCCATGAAGTGTTATTTTTATGCTTTATGCATAAAATGTCTCTAGACGGTATATATCCACATAAACTAGAAATTGAGACAACTCGTTAGTGAAAAGTAAATAATTTTGCTTTGCTTCCTTAGTTGCATATAAGAATTACATATTTTTTTTAATACGGCAGTTGTGGTTCCATAGAGAAAAAACTAAGCCAGAGGATATTCTAATCTTCTATAGCAAAGAACTGATAATATGAAAAGGCAAGATGAGTTTCTGAGTACCAAAATGTATATGATTTTAGAAATAACTTTGCAAGATTATTCTTCACATCAAATCATCTATGTCATTTCCTTTAAATGTAGCTGTGCATTTTTGAAGCAGCTGGTCTAAAGAAGGGACTGTGGACATTATGCTTTTGTTTGTGCCTACGTTTTTTTTTTTTTTCTTTCTAGTGTTACTCTTGTGAAAATTAATTTACAGCTTACGTCATCCAAGCATAATTTCAGGTACATGACATAGATTACAAAGTAGAACCATGCACACAAAAGTCGAGCTACACGCAAGGTTTTACTGGCCTGGTGAGATGCAGAACAGGAAATGTGTGCATTTAGTTATTGAAGAGTGGTTCCCATGTGGGCTGTAGGTTGTCCTCTAACCTGCATGCTACAGTAATACCCTAAACCGTGGTTTCGGAAACGGAGCTCAGTTGGACTTGCTGACACGACAGCTGATGAGCAGATGTCCCAAGCTGTCACATGGTGGGCCGTGTCCGCTGTCAGCAGGCAGCTCACTATTGACTCAGTTATTCAGCTATCTTATTTTAAACATTACTGAAAAATGGAAGTGTGGTAAGCTATTAAGACAAGGTGGGAAACCTTTAGGTAATCAAACTTAAACTTCATTGGTTAACCTCATGTTCACCCGTGAATTAAATAAAGAGCAAGATGAAATGCCGGAAGTATGAAGTGTACTAATTAGAGAAGTTTATTGAAGATTTAACTCTGGTAACAGAGCTCTTATTTGGTGGGAATCTGGCTGTCTTCTAGTCCAAACCTAACTGGAAGTGGTATTTTCATAATGATTTTATTAAGCTAAAACTACAGTAACTTATTGTCATCCTCTTTCCTTCTTATGCCAACTGCTTCCGTCTCCCCCTAGGATAGAAGAGAAATTAATACTGTCAGGGGCTTTGGCTCCTTTGATGATGATGACAACGCGGGGCTTGGCAGACTTATTCTATAAAGATTCTAATAGTAAATGTGTTCAGGTTTGTGGAGTCTGTGGCCTTTTGTCACAGCTATTCATCCCTGCACTTGTGGTGTAAAAGTATATAAACAAATGGTGTGGCTGTGTTGTAATAAAACTTTATTTCAAAAATCAGGCATCTGGCCTGCAGGCCATAGTTTGCCAACCCCGAAGATAAAATTAATAATGATAATATAATATTTATCAAGTACTTTAAGTGTTTTAACAATATCTTTTACTCTTCACAACAACTCTTTGGTAGATACTTTCATTATTCCCACTGTATTGATGAAGAAACAGGCTTAGCAGGTAAATAACTTGTCAAGATCTCAGTGTTTATCAGTAATGGAGAACTGGAACTTGAAATCCTGGACTTTCTGAGCCCAAATCCTAATCTGCACCAGGTTGACTTAGGTCTCCAGTGTGTATATAGTGTGTTAGGGTTTTATACACTTAAACATATGTATGTTAAGAATTGGTTTTGTTTTGCATGTTCATGTTTGTAGCTATGGAAGTTTTAAATTATGTGGGGAGAGCTGATGGAAAAAGAGGCTCCTGGAGGACGGGTAAAACTGAGGCCAGGTAAGTTCCAATTTAAATTGATACATTTCATCAGACTTTTCTTTCTATAACTGCATTTTCATGCTGACAGTTTCTTTCTCAGGAATGAAGATGAAATGTATAAAATTCTCTTGAATGATTATGAATATCGTCAGAAACAAATCCTAATGGAAAATGCTGAACTTAAGAAGGTTCTTCAGCAAATGAAAAAGGAAATGATTTCTCTTCTTTCTCCCCAAAAGCAGAAACCTAGAGAAAGAGCAGATGATAGTACAGGAACTGTAAGTGGCTCTTTCCTCTCTAATACAGTTTTGGATTGCTGAGTCGAACAATTAAAACATTAGATAGGTATTCCCAGTGGGGGACATTACTGATGTTTTGGACAGGACACTCACTGCTGTACTACCCCCAATCACTGTGACAACCCAAAAAATTGTCCGGTGTGTTTCTAGACATGCCCTGGGAAATGAAGGAGATGATTTTCCAAGGACTTGATCTGTGCCCAAAACACTGTTAAGCTCTTTATGAGCATTGTCTCGTTTCATTCTTATAATTTGATGCTTTTCATATTATAATTATCCCCCATTTTATAGCTGAGGAAACTGAGGCACCTTAGTCTAATTAACCTAGTATCACACAGGACAAAATCAGGATTTAAATCCAAGTCTGCCTTACCCCAGAGTTCATGTTTTTAAGTACTGTGCTGAATATCCTCTAAATAGTTTAGTTGAGGTGTTATGTATTTAAGCATGCTTTGCTTTCCAGAGAGTGAAACATTTATTAACTTTGGGAACCAGCTAATCATTCAGTCCATAAATTTGCTGTCTGGTCCCTGGAAAGAAAAAGCTAAAAGGACTTTGACTTTTTCCTTTGTCTTAGTTGGGGCTGTTATAACAAACTACCATGGACTGGGTGGTTAAAAACAACAGAAATTTATTTTTTACAGTTCTGGAGCCGGGAAGTTCAAAATCTAGGTGCCCATAGGGCCAGTGTCTGTGAGAGATGTCTTCCAGGTTGCAGATTGCTGACTCCTTGTACCCTCACATGCCCAGAAACAGGAGGATTGCTCACCAGAATCCCTTTGTAGGGGCACTCCTCCCATTCGCGAGGGCTCTACTTTTCATGGCCTAATCACCTCCGCATACCCACACATTGGGTGTTAGGATTTCAACACAGATTTGAGAGAACACATTCAGTCCATTGCATTCTTCAGAAGCTCTTCTGGGGAGAAGGGGCATGTAGAAAAGTAACTGTTAAACTTGTTAAGAGCTATAATAGGGTGGTGCAGTGTGCAGAACAAAGCAAGTGAGGCAGTCAAGGAAGGCATCAGAGAGCAAGTGAATTTGAGTTGGTTCTTAAAAATAAGCAGGTGTATGTTTTAGGAGTAGAAAGCATGTGATGCAAGGGGAATGATACGTGCAGAGGTCTGAAAGAACAAGTCACATCGTGGTGAAAACTTCTTTTAACTTAATTGCTTTCCATGTTTAAATTCCGGATTCAACCAAGTGACTAAAATCTGAAAATAGCAATGTTGATGGAAAATGCTAATTGTCAGCAAGTCCATCAGAACTTTTTAAACCTACATTTGGGGACTCTTTACTTTGTGGTGTCACAGATCAGTCCTGCTGATAAGCCTACCCTCTTCTACCTCTTTTTTTCTTTCTTTTTTAAAAAAATCATTATCTGAGGCACCTGGGTGGCTCAGTCATTAAACATCTGACTTCAGCTCAGGTCATGATCTCACAGTTCATAAGTTCGAGCCTTGATTCTCTCTCTCTCCTTTCTGCCCCTCCTGGGATGCTCTTTCCCTCTCTCTGCCCCTCGCTCACTTGCACACATGTGTTTTCTTTCTCTCTCTCTCTCTCTCTCTCTCTCTCTCTCAGAAAAAAAAAAAATCATTACCTAGATGTTCTTTTTAAACTCTCCAGTTTGGGACCTTCTTGACCTTTATATTGAGTTAGCCTTTTCTCTCAAAGTCTATCACTTTTTGGTTCATTGTGAAAATCCACAAATGCCTTCCCAGAGCTAGCATAGTTTCTGTTACTCCTGTAGTTCAGGTTTTGGCCCAACCTTTACAAACAGTACCAGCTTTCAGTCAGCAAGAGTAAGTAGTAAATCAAGGAGACCTTCCTCAGATATTTAAATTTCCCTCTCCTCACCACTACTCATCCAGTGGGTTAGTATCCTGTGTAATTCTTAATAATGCAAATGTTTAAGTTTGGAGAAGTACCCTTAATTAAGTATATTTCTTGGTTTTAAAAGGTCTGTTTTTCTAGATCTTTTTTCTCTTATAATTTAAATCAGTCCTTTTAAGGACTTTGGAGCATTTTAGTAAGGGAGTAAGGTATAACCTTAGAATGCCTAGGTAGCCTTCAGGTTTCACTTATTAGTTATTTTCTTACTTAATTGTAGCCAAAATATATACCCAAGATTCAAGGTAACTTTTTATTTTCATTTTGTGGTTTCAGCATTTAATTTAGTCTGGGGAGTGTTAAGCGATTATTATTATTAATGTTTTAAGTAATGGATTTATAGTATTCTGGTATGCTTTGACACATAGAAGGTATAGCTTCTTGGAAGAATTACTGGCAAGTAGCTCCAGAGGATTGATTGGCAAGAAGCAGAGTCATAGTGAGCTCCACGCTGGGCCTTCCCCCAACCTGCTTCCCCTGGGAGACCTTGACTTTGGCAGCCATTGCTGACCTCACACTATTGATACAGCTCTCCACACTGAGTCACTCGCTCATTCCTGCTGCATCTGCATGCAGGAACAGCCTAACCAGCATTTCTTCTCATCTTCTATGTTTTTTCTTTTTTCCCCCAGCAAGATATTTACTGTTCAGTTTAGTAAAGTAGATCTCTGTCCACTTTCTTGGATGTTAATAATAAAATAGGACCATGCAGATTGTTATGCAGACATATATATATCTGCATATATATATATATATATAATATATGTATATATACCTGCACATTATATACATATTATTGTCTAATAATATATATTATTGTTTATGTAGCTATAAATTATTTTGATATATTTTAATACTGTTTTCCTATGTTCTTTATCCTGCTTTGATTCTGTGTGATCATATGTCCGTGGTTGCTGTATTTTCCTATGATTAATGTGCTGGTAGAGTAAAAAGGAAAATAATCTCTGGTTTTATTTTTTAAAAATTATACGAAAAAAATAGGATTCACAGTTACTTTGTAGATAACTTCACTGGTTTATTTATTTAAACAGCCTAGGACTGGAGATGAGTTGATCTAATTTCAGATCTCCATTCTGCCTCTTGGCTGTGTGATATCGGGCAGTGTGTCTACTTCTGAAAGCCTCATTTTTCCCACATTATAACATGATTTGAGGGTTAATTAATAAATGAGAGCATCTAACACAGCACTGGACAAGTAATGAATAACTTCTTCACACAGCTCCTTGACTCTCATCACTAGATTCAAATTCACATTTGAAGAGACTTGAATTGGACAATTTTTATCTTAAATAGTAGGTCACATATGCTTAAGATATGGGGCAGAAATGATTTTGATAAGGATCTCTGATAATTACTACTGCCTGAGTATCTAGAGCCATTTTAAGATACTGGTCTTTCCCTTTCACCTCTCTCGCTTGTAGGTTATCTCTGATGCTGAGGAAGATGCTGGGGAACTGAGTAGGGAGAGTATGTGGGACCTTTCCTGTGAAACTGTGAGAGAGCAGCTTACCAACAGCATCAGAAAGCAGTGGAGAATTTTGAAAAGTCATGTAGAAAAGCTTGATAACCAAGGTAACTTACTGCCTCAGTGCATGCAAAGTGAGTTGACACTCAGCTGTTAATTTCAGTCACTTAGAAAGCCACATTATGGGCTCAGCTGTGAAGTACTCGAACTCAGTTTGTTAGTTTGATAATCAAGCTTCTATCTACTTCTAGAGGTGAGGTTTGAACCCCACTGAGAAAATACTTTGCCTTCAGAGTGAATCTTTCTCTGAGTGCAGTATACAGTTGAATGAAGTGAACTGAGTGTCTTACTAAATCTTGGAAATTAAGAATTATTAATCATGATGTGGTATAAATATAAACCTGTTGCTTATTATTTCTAGATACTTGCATACTTCTAGGTTCCTAATAATTTATTTTTAAATTATTTTCAAGATAATAGAGGTTTAAAGTATCAATTAGGAAGTATATGAAGTAGAATATTCAGGTTTCTGTTCCCTATAGCTAACACTCAACAGTTTGGTGCATATCTTTCTTGATTTTTCTGTAGGCATTTACAAAATTTATTTAAAAATATATAAAAAACAGGACACCTGGGTGGTTCAGTCATTTGAGCGTCCAACTCTTGATTTCGACTTAGGTCATGATTCCAGGATTGTGGGATCAAGCCCTTGTGTTGGGCTTCTCTTGTGCTCTCCCTCTTTAAATAAATAAATAAATAAATAAGCAAACAAACACATGAAAAAAAATATATATGTATATGAAAAACAAAAACCAAATACTATGTATTCTTTCTACACTTTTTTTCACTTAAGAGTGTATGTATTATTTTAGACACCATTTCCTGTCACCATAGATAGTATAAATTTACATTGATGAATGTATTCTTAACATTTTATATTTTTTGAAGGTTGCATGCTTTTAAACCAAGAAAATTAAGGTTTCTGCTCAGTAAATGAAGTCTGTTGAAAGAAAATTTATTCTAAATGTCAGAAGTCACAAACTCACTGCCAGTTGTCTTTAGTAGTAGAGACTAATCAACAAAATTCTGTACCAAAATTAATTTACATGAGATTTTGTTGATTTCAGTCCCGTCTATTAGTAAATAGCAAGTATATTTGGACTTTTTATTTGTTAAATTTAATACTGGAGAGCAAGATTTGTAGTGCTGCATTGATCTTTGAAGAAGTGTTGAAAGTAGTTTATGAATTTGTTAATTATTTTTCTCCTCTGTGAATATAGGTTGTCCGTTTTTAATTAGGACATAATCTTGAATAAATACAGATTACAAATTAAATGTTCATAGCAGAACTAGTAAAGATATCATTTGAGTCCAAAAATAGTATGAATTTGTAGTTGTCCTGAATCCCTTATAGTTGCTTTGCTTTTTAAATTTTTTCATGGTGGTAAAATACCATAAATTTAATTTTATTATTATAGCTTATGAAATTTTTAGAGGGCAAAGGGAATAGGTACCTTTTAGAAAACCTGTTGAGATTCTAGAAAAATTCTGAGAGCTTTTTTTTTAAATTTTTTTAACATTTACTTTTGAGAGAGAGAGAGCACCAGCTGGGGGAGGGGCAGAGAGAGAGGGAGACACAGAATCCTAAGCAGCCTCCAGGCTCTGACCTGTCAGCACAGAGCCCAATGTGGGGCTCGAACGCACCAACTGTGAGATCATGACCTGAGTTAAAGTCGGACTGTTAACTGACTGAGCAACCCAGGCGCCCCATAAACTGAGTGGAGGCTGTAAAACCTATGTCAAATTACTGGTTTTATGTTAGTTTCAAAGGTACACTTAGAAGGTTTCAATGATGAAGACGTAATCTCACGACAAGACCACGAACAAGAAACTGAAAAACTCGAGCTGGAAATTCAACAGTGTAAAGAAATGATTAAAACTCAGCAGCAGCTTTTACAGGTAAATGTGAGTTACCTTTTAAAGCTGTTTTCCCCTGTAAAGGGCCAGGATTTTACTGAATCTTACTAGATTTTTATTCCTTTATTTCAGAAGATATGTAGTATTTGACATTTTTCTGCTTTAAACTAAGTTCTGGGCTTACTAACAGGGACATTACATACCATTCCTGAGGCGGGGCTTTGCCAAGTGGAAAATGAGAGTCCTCCATTAACTTGCTGATTCTTCATCATTTCTGTCCTTCCCCAAAAGTTTGACCTGCCGTCCCTTGCTTTAACTTGGGGTGCCGCGGGGATCTTCTGGAACTTACTATGTTTTAAAATTTAATAGCAGCAGCTTGCTACTGCATGTGATGACGACACCACTTCACTGCTTCGAGACTGCTACTTGTTGGAAGAAAAGGAGCGCCTCAAGGAAGAGTGGTCCCTATTTAGAGAGCAAAAAAAGAATTTTGAAAAGGAAAGACGAAGCTTTACAGAAGCGGCTATCCGCCTAGGATTGGAGGTATCTTAAACAATTAGCTTTCCTTGTAGAGCTTTTGCAAGTTCTGGGGAGGCCCGGCAGAATGTATCGAAGTTCTGCCTTTCATTGTTTTTTTGCCATCCAGTTGTTCCCTAAAGTATTTCACCAGCGATCTTATAAATAACAAACTGGAAAGGATTGTAAGCATGTGAACTATTATAGAAGGGTGTCGTTTTGCCTTTACCAGATTTGGGAGTTGAAACTTTTCTTTTTAGAAAACTCTAAGCATCTGTTATCCCCTTCCGGTTGGCTTTCTACTGGTCAGTGTTTAGCTTCACACAGGAGATCTCTCTGGGACATTTGTTATCTTCCCACTGTCCGTGGGCATCAAAAAGCAGTACAAAAGTTCTCCCTCTCCCCCTCACCCAGGGATGTGTGCATACACCTTCTACAGCTTGCTTTTTGACTTAACGATATATTAACCTACGTATTTCCCTTTCAAAAGTTACACAAGTAATGTGTGAACATGGTTTAAAAAATAACTCCTACAAAAAACCACAAACTGAACTAATGTCCTCCATTCTTACCACCAGTTTCATTCCTCAGAAGTCACCACTGTTTGAACTTCGTAGTTCTTCTGAGAAGTACTGTTTTAACCTTAGTGTATTTCAGCCTTTGTTTTCTTGATAACAATCTATTGATTCCCGGCTATGAAAGATAAGGAATGTAGTGTCCTTACCGCAACTCCCATCTATGCTGTTCCTCATCTCTATATATGACTTCTTCATACATACTTCATACTTTTTTAAAACCACTTTTAAAAAATGGTTTCTTTTGGTTGACTTTTTTAAATAATATGTTCGATGCTTCCATTTCACGTGTGCTTGACTTGAGGCAGTACCATATCCCCGCAATGAAAGATGAAGACATTCTTGTACTTACCCTTGTTCCCCTTCTCTTGCCCTTCTACTTCCCAAGTTTTGTCTATGGTTATTATTTCTCATCGTTGGGTGTTACCACATTTGTCCTCTGCCCTACAGTGTAATCCAGGTGTATGTACTTTAAGGTTGAGACTTAACAATGGAAAAACATTGATGACATCATGATTCTGTAAATACTATTCATTCTGTAACCTACTAATATGTTTGATCACATAGAAAATACTCTATGTTAGTAAGACTTTGCCACCTTGGAGAGAATCTTTCGTGTACCACTGTGTAGTGAATCTTTTGACTTTCTTTATAGCTTAGGATTTCCTGAATCACATTCAGTTTGTAGCTCACACTATCTACTTTCTTGGGTTCCTTTTTCAATTTGCTGTATTAGCTTCTTGAGTAATTTTTTTGTAAGTATTGTATGAGTAAAAAATATTCTGAATTCTGGGATATCCAGAAAGGCACTCATAGGTGATTGGTTTGGCTGCATATAGAATTCAGTTTCCCATTATTCCATTTCTTCTGCTGTTTGGTTTGGCTAATAAGCAGCCCGATTATCATATAACTTACAGGCAATACTTTGTAGATATCCTGTGCTTTATTTTTTTCCTTCTCTTCTTCTTTTCTCCTTTTTATATTCTTAAAGTTCCAAAATTTTATGAGGATATATCTAGGTAATTTAGCCTGAAGACACTGTATTTCTTCAATTTGGAATATTTTCTTTGATTCTGTATTTTTTCCCTTGCATTCTCAAACATTTCTATTAGACAAATGGTTGGCCTTCTGACTACATCCATAGGTTGACTTTATGTCCTGAATTTAAGGGTATTCTCTTACCTTTATCTTGTACATCACCAACCTGATATTCAGCACCATCAGTTTTAACTTTTCATTTCATCCAAGGAGTTTTTATTTTAGAATTTATCTTTCAAGTCTTTGGTGTCCTCATTTTTTTTCTTTTTGTAGAGCATTATATTATTTTACAGGTGTTCATAAATCTGGTCATTTGTGTTAGAATATTTTTTCGAAAGGCTCTTGAACTGTTACCTATAGTCAGGTCTCTTTATGTTGGCTCTTTTTCTTTCGTGCTCTTCGTTTTCTTCAAATGTCTGGGGACGCATGATTTTGTATTAGTGTTTATGAATGAAAGATATATGCTGTTTAGCTGACATGGGTTTCCTCCACACTTGTGAAAATTGATCTTATCAATAGCTACCTTTCTCGGAAAATAAAATCCGTTTGCACCAGCATTTTCTCCTGTCTTACAGGACCCTTTTTCTGAATCCCTGTATCCGTCCTATTCCGGGAGATCCTCTAGCTACTTTTTGTACCACTCCCAGTTCTCTGCAAGACAGTCTGTCTGCCTCTGGTCAGTGGGGCCAGTGAAGGATGGGAAGGAAGCACGAAAGACCTGAGGGATGAGGGAGAATTGAGGATTATCATTGGCTGTTGGGAAGGGGAAGGTCTGACGTGTGCCCTCTTGTGGTTTAGTGGTGGTGGCTGCTGGTGCTGGTAGATGGTTGGAGGCTGAGAGCGATGCTTGGTGAGGTCATAGCTTCTTTTTCTCACGTGATTAATTTACAGTGGGTATTTTTCTGTCATTTGTAATTTTATACTTACAATGTTCTGTGTGTTCAAAAATTCTAATGTGCTATCTTTTTTTTTGCATTATCCATTTGAATTTATTTAAAATAGATGTGAAAATAACAGTTGGTTTTTAGGTGAGATGGGTAAATTTTTATTTATTTTTTATTTTTTTAAATTTTTTTTAATATATGAAATTTATTGTCAAATTGGTTTCCATACAACACCCAGTGCTCATCCCAAAAGGTGCCCTCCTCAATACCCATCACCCACCCTCCCCTCCCTCCCACCCCCCATCAACCCTCAGTTTGTTCTCAGTTTTTAACAGTCTCTTATGCTTTGGCTCTCTCCCACTCTAACCTCTTTTTTTTTTTTTTTTTTCCTTCCCCTCCCCCATGGGTTTCTGTTACCTTTCTCAGGATCCACATAAGAGTGAAAACATATGGTATCTGTCTTTCTCTGTATGGCTTAATTCACTTAGCATCACACTCTCCAGTTCCATCCACGTTGCTACAAAAGGCCATATTTCATTCTTTCTCATTGCCACGTAGTATTCCATTGTGTATATAAACCACAATTTCTTTATCCATTCATCAGTTGATGGACATTTAGGCTCTTTCCATAATTTGGCTATTGTTGAGAGTGCTGCTATAAACATTGGGGTACAAGTGCCCCTATGCATCAGTACTCCTGTATCCCTTGGATAAATTCCTAGCAGTGCTATTGCTGGATCATAGGGTAGGTCTATTTTTAATTTTCTGAGGAACCTCCACACTGCTTTCCAGAGCGGCTGCACCAATTTGCATTCCCACCAACAGTGCAAGAGGGTTCCCGTTTCTCCACATCCTCTCCAGCATCTATAGTCTCCTGATTTGTTCATTTTGGCCACTCTGACTGGCGTGAGGTGATATCTGAGTGTGGTTTTGATTTGTATTTCCCTGATGAGGAGCGACATTGAACATCTTTTCATGTGCCTGTTGGCCATCCGGATGTCTTCTTTAGAGAAGTGTCTATTCATGTTTTCTGCCCAATTTTTATTTTTTAAATACGATTTTCTTAAATGAAGTTTTTCTTAGTTTTTTAGGTTAATTCATTTGACTTACAAAATATAGATGGTAGCCAGAAAGCAAACACCAACAGCTACAGAAATCATGGGAAGTGGCACCGGTGTGAATGTTGAAATACTGATCAGTATTTCTTTGGTTTGCTTGTTATGACAGAGAAAGGCATTTGAAGAAGAAAGAGCCAGTTGGTTAAAGCAACAGTTTTTAAATATGACTACCTTTGACCACCAGAACTCAGAAAATATGAAACTTTTCAGTGCCTTCTCAGGAAGTGAGTACTCCATTAACCCTTTAATCTGAAAGTGCATGTCAATAAAATACTGTAAATTATTAATATAAAACTTTGGGACGGGGCGCCTGGGTGGCGCAGTCGGTTAAGCGTCCGACTTCAGCCAGGTCACGATCTCACGGTCCGTGAGTTCGAGCCCCGCGTCAGGCTCTGGGCTGATGGCTCGGAGCCTGGAGCCTGTTTCCGATTCTGTGTCTCCCTCTCTCTCTGCCCCTCCCCCGTTCATGCTCTGTCTCTCTCTGTCTCAAAAAAAATAAATAAAAAACGTTGGAAAAAAAAAAAAAAAAACAAAAAACTTTGGGGATCACCAAATACTTAAAAAAAATTTTTTTTTTAGTTTGAGAAAGACACAGCGTTAGTAGGGGAGGGGCAGAGAGGGAGGAAGAGAGAGAGGGAGGAAGAGAGAGAGGGAGGAAGAGAGAGAGGGAGGAAGAGAGAGAGAGAGAGAGAGAGAGAGAGAGAGAGAGAAAAAAATCCCAAGCAGTTTCTGCACCATCAATGCACAGCCCAATGTGGGGCATAAACTCACAAAACCGCAAGATCGTGACCTGAGCCGAAACCAAGTCAGGCACTTAACCACCTGAGCCATCCAGGCACCCCTGGAGATCACCAAATATTTTTAAAACTAAATCCTTCTAAATGTTTATGGAATATGCATAAGAGATGGCAAGATTAGCAAGACTAGAGTCAAGGGCTCGAGTGAACACCCACATTAACTTGTTCTATCTCACACCTCACTACCCTTCAGGTGATCATAGTTAATTACCTTCACTATATTTGATACCTCACCATAGGGACTGCCTTTTTTTCTTCTTTCTTTTAACAGGTTCTGATTGGGACAGTCTTACAATGCACTCAAGGCCACGGCAAAAGAAGCCTCAGAATATGTCTAACGGGTCTCCAGTTTGCACATCTAAACTTACTAAGTCTCTTCCCGCTTCTCCTTCTACTTCAGACTTTTGCCAGACTCGTTCCTGTGCATCTGAACATAGGTATTGGTCTATGGGTGATCTTTGCACATATCTGTACCATTGCTAGAGTTGCACTGCTGAGGGAAAGGTGGCATATCTGTAGTGTTAGCAACAATAGTGGCTTTGGAGAGGAATTTAGTAGATTGATTCATTCTACAAGTATTTATTGGGTAGCCATTATATAAGGGCAGTGTTAGGTGCTGGGAATGCAGTAGCAAACAAAGTAGATCCTGGTCCCTGTCTTCTGGGAGCTAAAAAATTTGTTCCCTATCCCCAGGAAACCCACATACTTATATTACCTGATGCATTTTGGTATTCTTCTCTGTCTCAAATTGTTAAATCATATTCTAAGGTATAATATCAATATTCTACCTCAGAGCCTGTTCCAAGATTAAGTAGATAGAACATTCCTAGCGACAGAGGAATAGCAAAGAACAAAGGGATACCTTGGAAAGTGTGGTGGTGATCTTTCCTTTTTAACCAAAGCAGAGGACAGTGGCATGAGGACGTGCCAGTTTGGTAGGTGCCCCAGAAAGCAGGGGCACACTTGCCTGTGGTAGTGAGATACTGGTGTGGAGCTAAGTGTTGAAGAAGCCTACTAGCCCTCGGACCAAGAATTGTTAAATAAATGAATTTCAGAACAAAAATATGAAGGTTAAAAAGGATAAGACACTGTACATATTGTTGAGTTTTAAAAGGTTTAAGACTCTAAATATTGAGGGGCAAAAAAGAGCCTGGGGAAGAGTCCTCCAGGCAAGTGTAGGGACCCCTGAGGTGTAGGACACTGGTGTGTTTGTGGAGGGCAAGTGTTGTTAGCTAGCAAGACCAAGAGGTAGGAGGTAGTTAGTAGTGGGAGGTAGGCAAGGATCACATCCTATAAGGTCCTGGGTGAGTAGGGTTAAAAAGTTTATTATGCAAGAGTTCAAATAGATACCAACGTAGAGAGAATAAGGTCATGGTGCCCTTTATAGCCATCACCCGGCTTCAACAATTACCAACTTATGACCGTGTTGTTCATACATAACCCCACTCTGCTGCCCCCATACACATACACACAGCTGGCAGTTCATTTGTAAGGTTTTTTGTTGCTGTTTTTGTTTTTGTTTTTGAGAGGGAGCACGCATGAGAGCAGGGGAGAGGGGCAGAGGGAAAGAATCTTAAGCAGGCTCCACCCTCAGCACGGAGCCCAACACGGGACTTGATCCCACAACCCTGGGATCATAACTTAAGCCAAAATCACAAGTCAGACATCATGAGTTAGACGCTCAGCTGACTGATCCACCCAGGTGCCCCTCATTTGTAAAGTCTTTCAATCTCTATTTGTAGGTCAGATACTGTTCTAAGGGCAAGAGATAAAGCATTGGAGATTTGTAAGCAGTGGAAAAGATATGTTTTGAAAAGATGACTGTTTTATTGTTTGGAAAACAGACTGTAGGAGTGAGTCCTGTAGGTCAGGAGATGCAGTTAGGAGACATTAATGGAGTCAAGGTGAGGTGATGGTAGTTTAGACAAGGGTCATAACATGAAGGTAGAAATGACTGGATTTGGGATATATTTCGCTTTTCAGCCAACAGACTGACTAATGGGGGGAGTATCGGAAGTGAAAGTTGAATTTACAATCAAAAGATACTGTAAGTTCAGAGTATTTTCTCATACGGAGTGTTATTAAGCTCCCAAATTTGACCAATTAGAGTGCTCTATGTAAATAACAAATTCTAGTCACCATTTTCAAATAATACATTCTTATATCTGAGAGAGAACATAGCATTTGTCTTGGTTATTTTTATGTGTCTAAAATTCTTTTAAATCTAATTTTTAGTTATGAAATATTTGACATAACATTCCTTGAAGACATTATTTTGTGTTTAGTAAAGATAAGTCCAACATTTAGTACCTATATAATAGGGGGTTATGAGATTTCAGTGATGATACATATAAAGCATTTAAAACAGTACTTGGTCCATTATAAGCCCTCAGCAGGCTATAAACATAAAAATATATGTAAATATAAATGGTTTATAAAAGTGCTTTTCTGTTTCATATATTCCAAGGGCTACACTAAACAACATCAGTGGCATAGAAATAGAACTTTAGAGCATGAAGAAGCTCCATTGAGCTATTAATATTTGTGGTTACTGGCCTCTGAATATAAAACACAGAAAAGAGTTGTGTAACTAGTTTCAGGAGAGAAGCTGTTGCAGCTTGACATAGTTCTTAAAATTTTAAGTTATTTGGAAAATTTGGACTCCTTGCTCCTGAAGCACCTTAGATCTGGGTTTGTAATAAGATGATTGCCACATCGAGGTTGAGTTAGTAAACCAAAGTCACAAAAAATGCACATTTAGGGGGGAAAAACCCGTTTTTGGGGAAAAAAGATACTCAGTTGATAAAAATATATTATTTGTTGGCTTAACCCTTTAGATTCAAAAGTAATCATTTAACCAGCTATTTTTGTTTTGAGATGATCACAGAGCATAGCTCTCAGATTGTGTCATTGAAGGGTAGCAGCTGTGTCCACATTCAGAACCTAAGAGTGTTACTCCCTGACACTTACAATTAATTCAGCACTGGTGTATGCACTTAATGTGTGTTAACTCAGTTCCATCCAACCCTGTGAGATAGATACTATTATTATTTCCATTTTACAACTGAGGAAGCTGAAGAAACAGTGACATAGTAAGTGGTTCAGCTGGTGTACGGACCTTAGCCATCTGACTTCAGAGTCTGGACTCCTTACTACTTTTGTAGGCACTCATTTTTTTTTTTTTTTTAATTTTTTTTTTTTTTAACGTTTTTTTTTTTTTTTTTATTTTTTTTTTATTTTATTTTTGGGACAGAGAGAGACAGAGCATGAACGGGGGAGGGGCAGAGAGAGAGGGAGACACAGAATCGGAAACAGGCTCCAGGCTCCGAGCCATCAGCCCAGAGCCTGACGCGGGGCTCGAACTCACGGACCGCGAGATCGTGACCTGGCTGAAGTCGGACGCTTAACCGACTGCGCCACCCAGGCGCCCCATGTAGGCACTCATTAAATAGCTGTGTGGGTAAATGGGTGGGTAGAGGAAAACATGCGTGTACAAATGGATGTGTATATAAAAAAACAGATTACAAAATAGTGGCAGGAAGATGGGGACATGGAGGGACATTGGCTTTCAAAGCCCACGTGTCCTGTATCTGACTTAGGCATTAGTTGGGTAGAGCGCTTCAGAGTAAACCAAAGAGATAAATAAAATAAGTGGGAAAACAGAAAAATAATAGCTGGATAGATACGATAAAAGTGATAAATTAGGCCATTTTGAAACATCTCTTTGTTCCCTATCTGTGTATCTTCACAATTGACTTAGCATCGGACAAGGGAGCAATCTGACTTTAGACATTCAAGCCTAGCTTAAGTATAAAAGAAAGAGGAGATGATTATTAAGATCTGCCTTTCTTTTCCTAGTAGTTCAGTCAACGTACTGAATATAACTCCTGAAGAAACTAAACCAAATCAGGTTGGAAGAGAATGTGCAAATCAGAAGTGGAGCATGGCATCGAGACCTGAGTCACAGGAAGGTTGCTATAGTGGGTGCTCCTTGACCTACACCAACTCCCATGTAGAAAAAGATGACTTACCTTAGACGTGTGGACTGGAACTGTTTTCATTAACACGTTCATCAGATTTCACATCTAAGTTGAAACAGGGTGTGTCATAAAGTCAGTCATCTCTACTAATTTAAGGTGGTCTGAGTTGTTTGTTTGGACTTTCCTGTTCCTCCCCCAAAGAGCTAAAATGTTAAATCTATTTAAAAGGATATAAAAGCTTTGGATAATGTATTTTTAGTAACAGAAGCATCTGGTTCTGTGAATAAAGGAATGTATATGTTTGGTCGAAAACAGAAGCACTAGAATGAGTTTCCTCTTATAGGTATTAAAAATAGCACTTTTAGGAAACTGATTATTGTAAATGTTTAATTTTGTCTCCTATATAGTTGGCATTGGAAGTTTAGCCTTTACTTGAATGTATACTGTAGATTTTTAACAAAGCAAGTTCTATATTTATTATGTTTAGTGTGATTTGAAATTTCCTCTTTCATATGTTTTAAATAAAGTGAAATTTATGTATGTTTTGTACATAGATATACATGATTATGTTAAGAGGCTTTAAGATTTAAAAATTTTACACATCCATAATTATAGTATTTCATGCCAATAAAATTTTTTTAGTGGTATTCTGTTTACAGATGTATTAGAGCCATTGCCACATTATGTTTAAGAATTTTTTGAATGCATCTGAGCAATAAATACTCAAAAGCTGTTCCATGAAGCTGACTTCTTCAGATAATTAACATTACTGACATTACATTTTTGAGATTTCTACAGCAGTAGACTTTTATATATGTAGGATATTATAATTTTTCAAAGGACTTTTGATTATAGGATAATAGAGGCAAGATAAGTACCCTTGAATAAAACAAGTTAAGAATATTGGTTTAAGATACATGGGATGATAGAAGATATTTAAGATATCAGAATGGTGATCTTCTCTTTACTGGATGGGGACTAGCACTGCAACATCTGTACCAGCTCGGGCTTTGTATAGTTGCCAGTAATTTTTAAATAATTTTTCAATGGAGTGTTTGCCACTAATGATAAAGAAATCTGACAATGTAAAAAGCATCAGATTTTATCCAAATATAATACTCTGGATAAACTTGTGTCATCTCATTTGCAGAACTGATTGCATGTTTCTTCTTGTTATCGATGATAATAAATGTAGGCCCAGGTTCTTTCCCAGAATTTGTATCAAAAAGCTTCAGTGCCTAACCCTGTTTGTCTTTGTACATAGAAGCCTATACAGATCCCAGTTCTAGCTAGATACTGTAAAGCTTATCTGCCTTCCCATTTTCTAGTAGTTCAACCACTTATATACACTCACCCTGTTATGGGTGTTCCATTTAAATCCATCATGCTAAGAAAAGAAACAGTCTTATTTTTGTCATCGTTCACTGGATCTAAGAGTTTGTGTAGCAACCTTTTTTTTCAGTGCTGATAGAATATCTTATAAGACAGTGAAACTACTTGTAACACAATAGCCACATTTATAGTCTCAAAAAACTGGCTCTTAGAAAGCAAAGCAGTCACTGCCTTCTGTTCGATGCATGGTCACTTCTTCACAGTTTAAAATATTAGAAATGATACAAAATTTCTGAGATTGTACCATATTCCAAAGGAGGAAACAACTGAGTTGTTTTTTTTTTTTTTTTTTTAACTATTGAGCAATAATATGATCAAAGAAAGGCAATCAAATTTAGAAATAGTCATTGATCCATTTATCAAGAATTTTTTTGGCAGGAGTTTCCATGATCTACTTTGCCAGGAAAGAACATTTTATTTTTTAAAATAAATCTTACTGCAGAGAATAATGCATTTGACAAAAAGGGATTTCTACAAAGCAGCATCTATTTTTTGTTCTGTTTCCATTCTAAGCTGGTTGAATTCTCATATTGGAAGGAACAATCTCTTGAGACTTATTTTGAAATAAAAGGTGTGAAAGAAACAGTAAAATGAAAGCCAGGTTCCTTACGTATTTAATAAAAATCTGCATAGATCTGCTAGACATTATAGCTTTTACTGAACAGCATCAGTTTTTGCTTTACTGTAAGTTGCAACTCCCAGCGATTCCCAATCACGCTTAACTTCCCCGATGATTGGAATGCCTTCTGTGTTGGAAAACTCCTGACTTCACACATACAACTCCTAGAATTTTGTTTCCCTTCCCCTCCTCTAGGTATTTGCAAGGTACTAATAATTCAGCTATGCTTCGGTCTTACATTAAGCCATGATTACATGATGGCACCACAGGGAGCCTCAGCTTCAAAGTCCTCCTGATAAATGTTTTCTTGTTCATCAATATGTAACTGAAATCTTGTTTGTTTTTACATGGCATATCCATTTTGAATTTTCAAAGGACAAAAACGGTAAAGAAAATTTAAGAGAAAAATTTTATTTCCTACTCTTAAACTTTTGTATCTTGAATTTATGATGATGAGAAATTTAGAAGAAGAATCATAGCAGAAAATTAAGATTAAAATTTAACTTAATAAGTAGGTTTTTTGTTTTCTTGTTTTGCTTTGTTTGTTGAAGCAATGTATTTAAAATGTTTAGATGCACAGAATAGTCCACAGCAAATTGTTTTCCTTCTGGTGCAATTAAAAACAGTTGTTACTTGAAAAGAGTTCCACGTTTCCTACCTTTGCTTACCAGACGTGTGTATAGGCTTGTGGGAACACGGCTTTTGTAGGAAAACACATTCCATGGTGCATGATGAGAGTGCCCCAGGAAGCCAGGAGAGGTTGTGTGTGTATAACCAGAACGATGTGACCTAGGAAGCCCTTCATGCGATTGCCCTATTGTAAAAATCTTCAAAGTATGTTTCTAGGTTTGGATTTAAGGTAAGTATGGCTCATGAAGGCTAGTAAATATATTTTTCCCTATATTTGTCCTTAGTTTTTTTCAATCTTCATAAGCATTTATGAAGTACCTGTTGTATTCAGGGCTTACTCTACTACATTCTTAGATACTGGGGTAGGAAGACAGTGCACGCACTCTGCCACCAAGAGCCTCTGAGCTGAATGGAAGACTGGCTATGTAAACCAAAATTATAATAAAGAAATAGCATTTACTGCTATTCATTCAGTCTCAATAAAACTTGGACTGGTGGTTCTGTTGCAGAACCATATATGTCCATTTCACGACAGTGACATGGCTGGGCTTCTAATTAAAGAGTCTGCATGATTTCCTATGGGAAGTACTGTGTAATTAATACCGTTTTGTTTTGCTGGGTTTCCATTTTTTTTTTTTTTTTTTTTTTTTTTTTTTTTACAATCAAAATACTGACCTGCAAAGCGGTGTAAGATTTTCTGCCCACAAGACCATTTAGTACTATATAATAGAAAATGCATTTGCAAAGATTTGGGACATATTGATAAGGGTCCTGAAGTAGGTCATTCTGGTCCCTTTTCTAAATATAATTTTTCAGGCTGGATATGAAAGTGGAGTGGATAAATTGTTATTTTGATAATTGATAAATTATTTAATACCAAACTATAAATTGATTATTGATTAATTATTGACAAATTGATAATATTTGATGGATTATTTGATTAATATAAAAACTGTTTCACTTGACTGGTTAAGATTGTAAATTTTTAACATTTACACAAAACTGAATTCAGAGGGGTTCAGAAGGTTTTGGAAGGTTTGTGATTAGACGCTGGTAAAAGGTCCACCTCAATATTGATATATTTAAGATTCAGAAATACTTGTACCAGTATAATGCTTAACACATGGTAAGATAATTTTTTAATGAGACATAAAATACTAAATTAAATGTATCACAGTACTTCATTGTCAGGAATACACTATAAAATTCTTAAGAATGTAAGAACCTTGTTTTATGATTGGGGCCGGGGGGATGGGGTCCTATTTCCAACCCCATCTAGCTTGATTCTTAGCACAGACTATTAGACCATCTTACAAATAAAAAACACTAAGTCGGTATGACTCAATACAAAAGCTTAATTATTGGTCAACATGAAATTCTTGTTGATGTGAATTGGGTAGTCTTCCTCCATCTTTAGGTATGCCATCTGGAACTCATGGCCTCAGATGCTGTCAAATCAGGAAAACCACAGTCTAGCAGGTGGTCGTGGATGTTTTTACAGACCAGACCTGAAAAAGACCTGCCTTCTACCTACATTGCTTTGTCCAACACCTAGACGTCTGGAATCAGCCTCACTACCAGCAAGACTAGGTGGTATAGAAAATGCAGCTGTTTGATGGGCATTGATGGTTTGCTACCTAATGCAGGTGTGTGTGTGTGTGTGTGTGTGTGTGTGTGTGTGTGTGTGTGAGATATTTCATCCATTCAGTCATTTACTTCAAAAAATAACCAGCAAAACCTATTACCTGGTGCAAGGGGTTTATTGCTGATTATTAAAGTCACATATTGTTAATTTTGGGAAGGAGTGTATTTTAAGGAATGTATTTAAGGCTTCTTTTATACTCTCTATAAAGAGAGTATATATTTTCATACTATAAAGTTTTAAGGAATTCAGATGGTAGTTTTACACAGTTATTAAAATATCCACATTGCACAGAACATTCACAATTTCTTTTGATTCCTTGAGAGAATATTAATCTTTCTGTTTTTGAACAGTTAGTAAGAGACTCAGAATCTAAGATCATGTAGCTAGTAAGTGGTAAAATTGGAACTTAAAACCCAGATTTTTTTTTTAATATTTACTTATTTTTGAGAGAGAGTGTAAGCAGATGAGGGGCAGAGAGAGAGAGGGAGACAGAGAATCCCAAGCAGGCTCTGTGCTGTCAGCAACGAGCCAGACACGGGGCTCAAACTCACGAACTGCGAGATCATGACCTGAGCCGAAATCGAGTTGAATGCCTAACCAACAGCCATCCAGGTGCCACAAAACCCAGATCTTTCTGAGCCCTAAATTTCCAGCTTATTCTAGACTGCTACAGGACTTTTTGGTATCTGTTTTTAGGTGAAATTACTCGATTCTTTACCCATAATTCGCCACTCTATATTCTGCACTAAAGTGTTATTCATTCCCAGTGCAAGGCTCACTTTTGTTTTTGTGAATGGTTACCATGGCAGTCATTCTGAATTGGACATTTACCTTTTCAAGACAGGGGCATTAAGGATCTAATTCAAATAGCTCATCCCATGTAAATAGAGTAGAGGCCACTGAGGAATCCCAAGATATACCTACACGGCCTGCTTTTTCTGCCGTCTTTGTTCACTCTTGGCAATGTTAGTGTTTGTGTGCCATGTCCCTCTGTGACTACAGTCACAGTGACCAAAAACACTTTTATTGTGCACAGGTAATAGGTTTTTTATTTATTTTTTTTTTTATTTTTGAGACAGAGACAGCATGAGCCCGGGAGGGGCAGAGGGAGAGGGAGACACAGAATCTGAAGCAGGCTTCAGGCTCTGAGCCGTCAGCACAGAGCCCGATGTGGGGCTCGAACTCACAGACAGATCATGACCTGAGCTGAAGTCGGACGCTTAACTGACTGAGCCACACAGGCGCCCTGGTAATAGAGAGTTTTTAAATATCACTGTGTGGTGAAACGTGGGGCATTTGTGGTTACAAATTTGTGGCACCGCAGTTACAACTGGCGGTGGTGCAAAGCAGTGGGAACATCACATATGGTCCCTCTTCCAACTTCTCGGCTGCCACCTTAGCATGAAAGCTGTCATAGTAGGCAAATAAATTAAAACGATTGCATTAGCATAAAACTTTATTATGGTCCCGGAAATTGAATTTCATGCATTTTTACATGTCTCAAGATACTCTTCCTTTGAGGGTGGCAGTAGTGGGCTTGACCAGGCATGGGCTTGACCAGGCACCATCCCAGCTGCTAGAATGGTGTGCCAGGGGCATAACAATTCCAATCCCATCACGGCAAACTCATGTTTGACCCTGTAGATAAGTGATGGAAACCCAATTGGAAGTAACTGAGGCAAAAGAATTTGGCAGCTTATCTTACAAAACACCGAAGAAACACTGGTGACGTGCCCCAACAGAACAGGATGCCAAATCCGCAGTTGGAAATACAGGGCAAAGGGTCCCTCCCATCAGGAGAAGGAGCTGGCAAGGCCTGTGGAGGCTGCCGGAACCTCAGGCCCATGGGCAGACTCCAGTCCCCACAGCATGTGAGCAGAAACCCAGTCTTAGGGACCAGGCCAGTGTTTCTCATCCACAGCTATGTGGGAGAAATCAGTGACAGTAAAGTATTCATGCTCGCAAATGAATTCCTTTTATCGGTGTTTCTTAGAGCAAATTCGAGCTTATCCCTATTGTCATTCCCACACACTTGAACTTCATTACGTTTCTTGAGAGCAACAGAGGCTGACTGGAAAAAACACAGTAGCCTGGGCAGCAAGATTGCTATCAAGAGAAGACCACTGCAGGAGCCCACATTTCACCACCTCAAAGACTGGAGCACATACAAGGTGCTCTCAGGCTACCAACGGGCTGCTGGTGTTGGTCAATTTGCCCCAGAACTAGATGGTTCTCAAGCTACATGTTGAAATTCGTCACTTCTGCCTCAAAGTCATAGAATATTCTTCCCATTGAGGTTTGGAAAGAGTCGTCCAAAGCTTTTTGCTTAGCCTACATTTTCTCCTGGAATTCCTCAGAAAGATGGTCTGAGCCATTGCTGGCTAACCATGGGCAGTAGGAAAGAGGTCTGAAATGAGGTCGCCAAAGTCAGGATATTGGGATTACGTTATTTACTTTCTGGAAGCTGCCTGTGCACGCTGCCCTCTTAGGAGACACCGGGGCAAAGTAAAACGAGAAGAATGGGGGCAGTGGTGCTGATGGCAGGTGACAGAAGCAGGCCGGAAGATTGTAGCTCTAAAGTCCACTTTGTGCTCTGTCGACATGAAGAGGGGAGAACAGGCCTATCTCTTCAATCACCTGTGCAGAAATCCTGTCTTCAGCTCCCCAAAGCTGAGTGTGTGTTCAGAGGATGAACTATTGTTACAGAATTGGCTCAATTTAATATCCGGGGAAACGGAGCTAGCACTGGTTCAGTTTGGTGAGGCTCTTTCTTTCCCCAAGGGCAGGATTATATTTTATGACATCTCTGTATTGGCAGAGTTCTCTGTCCCAACCATTACTGCTACAACTAGACAGGAAGCTCTGGAGAGGAGGGTCTCTGAGAAGCCTGCAACAGAAGGGCTGTACCCCAGGGGTCCTGCAGGGTGGCTTGAGCTCCAATCCCAGACAGTGGTCTTCGGAACTGCTCCTTGAACCTGTGGACCCAGGGACAGGAACTGCAGCCTGCAAGATTCAGCCCTGGACACCCTGCATCACTTGCCTGGGGAGTTTAAAAACTATCTTCCTTCACACCTGGGGACTGACTTTTTCTCTAAGAGAAGACCCTAATGTGAAAACTCTCCTTTGCTTTGTTTTGTTTTTGTTTTCTGTTTTGTTTTTCTTCTAAGATTTTGTTTATATTCCAATTAGTCAACATACAGTGCAGTATTGGTTTCAGGAGCAGAATTTAGTGATTTATCACATATATACAACACCCAGTGCTAATCACAAAGTGCCCTTAATGCCTGTCACCCATTTAGCCCAACCCCCCCCCCAATCAACCCTCAATTTGTTCTCTATAGTTAAAAGTCTCTTATGGTTTGCCTGTTTTTATCTTGTTTTTCCTTCTCTTCCCCTATGTTCATCTGTTTTGTTTCTTAAATTCCACATATGAGTAAAAGCATATGCTATTTGTCTTTGACTGACTTATTTCACTTAGCATACAACATTATAGTTCCATCCCCATTGTTGCAAATGGCAAGATATTGTATATCTTCTTTGGAGAAGTGTCTGTTCATGTCTTCTGCCCATTTCTTAACTGGGTTATTTTTTGGGTGTTGAATTTGATAAGTTATTTATGGTTTTTGGTGCAACTGTAAGTGGGATCGATTCCTTGATTTCTCTTTCTACTGCTTCATTTTTGGTGCATAGAAATGCAACAGATTCTGTATGTTGATTTTGCATCCTGTGACTTAGCTGAATTCATATATCAGTTCTAGCAATTTTTTGATGAAATCTTTCAGGTTTTCCATGTAGAGTATCGTGTTGTTTGTGAAGAGTGAAAAGTTTGACTTCTTCCTTGCCAGTGTGGATGCCTTTGATTTCTTTTTGTTGTCTGAATGCTGAGGCTAGAACTTCCAGTACTATGTTGAACAACAGTGGTGAGAATGGACATCCCTCTCATGTTCCTGACCTTAGGAGGAAGCTCAGTTTTTCCCCATTGAGGATATTAGTTGTGGGTCTTTCGTAGATGGCCTTTATAATGTTGAGGTATGTTCTTTCCATCTCTACTTTCTTGAGGGTTTTTATCAAGAAAGATGCTATATTTTGTCAATTGCTTTTTCTGCATCTATTGAGGGAATCATATAGTTCTTATCCTGTCTTTTATTAATATGGTGTATCATGTTGATTGATTTGCTGATATTGAACCACCCCTGCGGCCCAGGAATGAATCCCACTTGATCCTGGTGAATAATTCTTTTAATGCATTGCTGGATTTGATTTGCTAGTATCTTGTTGAGAATTTTTACATTGATGTTCATCAGGGATATTGCTCTGTAATTCTCCTTTTTAAGTGGGGTCTTTCGTTTTCAAATCAAGGTAATGCTGGCCTCATAGAGTGAGTTTGGAAGTTTTCCTTCCACTTATATTTTTTGGAACAGTTTCAAAAGAATAGATATTAATGCTTCTTTAACTGTTTGGTAGAATTCCCCTGGGAAGCCATCTGACCCTAGACTCTTGTTTGTTGGGAGATTTTTTTATTACTAATTCAGTTTCTTTACTGTTTATGGGTCTGTTCAAATTTCCTGTTTCTTCCTGTTTCAGTTTTGGTAGTGTATGTTTCTAGGAATTTATCCATTTCTTCCAAATTTCCCAATTTGTTGGCATATAATTGCTCATAATAGTCTCTTGTAATTGTATTTCTGAGGTGCTGCTTGTGATCTCTCTTCTTTCATTTGTGATTTTATCTATTTTTGTCCTTTCTCTTTTCTTTTTGAGAAGTCTGGCTAGGGGTTTATCAGTTTTGTTAATTCTTTCAAAGAACAATCTCCAAGTTTGGTTGATCTGTTCTACTGTTTTTTGTGATTTCTATATCATTTATTTCTGCTCTAATCTTTATTATTGCCTTCTTTTTCTGGTTTTGGGCTTTATTTGCTCTTCTTTTGCCAGTTCCTTTAGATGTAAGGTTAAGTTGTGTGTTTGAGACATTTATTCCTTCTTGAGAAAGGCCTGAATTGCTATATACTTCCCTCTTAGAACCAACCTTTGCTGCATCCCAAAAGTTTTGGACTGTCATGTTTTCATTTTCACTTGGCTTCCATGTATTTTTTTATTCTTTGATTTCCTGGTTAACCCATTCATTCTTTAGTAGGATGCTCTTTAACCTCCATGTATTTGTGGTCTTTCCAAATTTTTTTCTTGTGGTTGACTTCAAGTTCCATAGCAGTGTGGTCTGAAGATATACATGCGATGATCTCAGTCTTTTTGTACTGGTTGAGGCCTGATTTTTGACCCAGTATGTAGTCTGTTCTGGAGAATGTTCCATGTGCACTCAAAAATAATGTGTATTCTGCTGTGTTAGGGTAAAATCCTCTGAATATATCTGTTAAGTGCATGTACTCCAGTATGTCATTCAAGGCCATTGTTTCTTTGTTGATCTTCTGCTTAGATGATCTGTCCATTGCTGTAAGTAAGGTGTTAAAGTCCCTTACTATTATTGTATTATTATCAATGAGTTTCTTTGAGTTTGTTATTAATTGATTTGTATATTTGGCTGCTTTAAAGTTGGGGACATAAATATTTACAATTATTAAATCTTGTTGAATAGACCTTTTTATTATGATATAGTGCCCATCTTCATCCCTTATTATAGCCTTTGGTTTAAAATCTGATGTGTCTGATGTATTTCAGCTTTCTTTTGATGTCCATGTAGCATGATAAATGGTTCTCCACCTCCTCACTTTCCATCTGGATGTGTCCTTGGGTCTAAAATGAGTTTCTAGTAAACAGCATATTGATGGGTCTTGTTTTGTTTTTGTTTTTGTTTTGTGTTTTTTTTTTTTTTTTTTTTTTACCCGTTCTGATACTCTCTGTCTTTTGATTGGAGCATTTAACCCATTTACATTCAGAGTAATTATTGATAGATATTTACTTAGTGTATTACCTGTAAAGTTGCTGTTCCTATAGATTGTCTCTGTTTCTTCCTAGTCTTTGTTGCTTTTGGTCTCTCTTTCCCGCTCAAAGAGTCCCCTTTAATAATTCTTGCAGAGCTGGTTTAGTATTCACAAACTGTTTGGTTTTTGCTTGTCTTAGAAACTCTTTATCTCTCCTTCTATTCTGAATGACAGCCATGCTGGATAAAGCATTCTTGGCTGCATATTTTTCCCATTTGCACATTGAATATATCATGCCACTCCCTTCTGGCCTGCCAAGTTTCTGTGGACAGGTCTGCTGCTAACCTTATGTGTCTATCCTTTAGGTTAAGGACCTTTTATCCTAGCTGCTTTCAGAATTCTCTATCATGTATTTTGCAAGTTTCACTATAATATGTCTCGGTGTTCATCTGTTTTTATCAATTTTTAGAGGAGGTCTCTATGCCTCTTGGGCTTGAATGTCTGTTTCCTTCCCCAAATTAGGGAAGTTCTCAGCTATATTTTGTTCAAATAAACCTTCTGTCCCTTTTTCCCTCTCTTCTTCTGGGATGCCTATGATATGGATATCATTGTGCTTTATGGAATTGCTCATTTCCCTAACTCTATATTCGTGATCTAATAGTTTTCTTTCACTCTCCTTAACGGCTTCATTATCTTCCACAATTTTATCTTCTGTATCACCTATTGAATCCTCTGCTACTTCTGTCCTCATTGTGATTACATCCAGTCGGTTTTGCATCTCAATTGTAGCATTTTTTTTAAATATTAGCATGAATAGTTTTTAGGTCTTTTATCTCTGTCACAAGGGTTTCTCTGGTGTCTTCTATGCCTTTTTCCAAGGTCAGCTAGTATTCTTATGACTGTTGTTCTAAATTCTTGTTGAGATATATTATGTATATCTGTTTTAAGTTCATCCCTGGCTGTGGTTTCTTCTTGATCTTTCTTTGGGGGAAAATTCCTCCGTCTTGTCATTTTGTCTAGGTTCCTGTCTTTTACATGTTATGAAACCTTGCTATACTTCCTGATCCTGAGAGTAATGCTACATTACGAAGGGGCTATACACCATCCAGGGCCTGGTGCTTCAGGAAGTGTCTCTGGTGTATGCTGTGTGCGCTCTTCTGCTGTGATGTGGCTGCTCTTTCCCTCAAGTCAGTCTTCTGCAGAGCTCTCCTTGCTTGCACTGGGGAGCGATTGGACTTGAAATGGGTGTGTTTTGGTTTTGAAAACTCTCACTTCTAATGTGAAAACTCTCACTTTAGGTGAATGACTTCTATAAATATGTGAAAATAAAATCCCCAACAAGATTCTAAAAGAATTCTCCTTTCTCGGATTTTTTTTTTTTTCTCCCAGGGATGGTGTATTCATTCACCTTGTCCTGTCCCCCAGCAGTCATCTCTAAATGATTCCACTTCCTCTGTTCAAGTCTGGGGAACCTATCTCCTCCTGCCCATGTACATTCTAGGGGGCAGAGGACAGTGCCCTGGCAGTCCAGTTTGGCCCCCAAAAGGGGTTGGTCTGCCCTTTTCTGATAATAAAATCAAATTCAGCTAACAGGAGGGATGTGATTCTCTTATGTTTGAGTGTGTGCTGTATAAACAGCCAATGTATGCACAAATAAGGAAAGGACAAGGCAAACTGTGATTAATCAAAAGATTCTTTTTTTTTTTTAAGTTTATTTTTGCAGAGAGAGAGAGACAGAGCATGAGTAGGGGAGGGTCAGAGAGAGGGGGAGACACAGAATCCGAAGCAGGCTCCAGGCTCTGAGCTGTCAGCACAGAGCCCGACGTGGGGCTCGAACTCACAGACTGAGATCATGACCTGAGCCAAAGTCGGATGCTCAACCGACTGAGCCACCCACGCGCCCCATTAATCAAAAGATTCTCACTGCTCAGTCAGGTCATCTTCTCTGGGATCATGTATATACATCCAAGTCTTACAGATTGCTTCCGTGTCCTAACCTAGCTCAGTGCTCAGTTTCTGAAGCTGATCAAGAAAGCAGCAGTGTGCAGACCAGAAGGTGTTTGTGTCAAACTGACCAGTCAGTATTTATAAAGTCCAGGTCAGAGTATCTCTCCAAACAGTCTCTTAGATGACTACCAGTTCTGAGACATACAGAAAGAATCTTAATTTCAAGTGACTCATTTAACATAGAAGCAGCCTATTAAGTTGTCTATTTTGAAATTTCAGTGTATAAAATTTTTAAACGGCGTCTAAATGAGTGTTCAGCTCTATTATGGCATGTGAAGAACATTGTTTTAAAAAAAAAAAAAGATTCTCAATGCATAAAGAATAATGGGGTCATCCTCCCACTACCAAACATTTAGAGCAGAGCCTAAGATCCTCCACCCCTTTCTCCAGGTCTCCTACATGGGGACACTCACACCCTGGAACAATTCCAAGGGAACTCTCTTTTCCCATCTCCTGCTGGAGATGGGTGCAAGGACAGGTTGGTTATGGATTATATTCCAGTCCTGGGCCTGTCATGGCCAAGCTGTGTGCCTTCAGGCAAGTTGTCCAACTTCTCTGAGCCTTGTTTTTTCAACTGCCAAAAAGACGATTCCAGCACAGTCCTTGATTGACAAGTACGAGACACTGCCGCTATGGTGGAAGGATCATCTAGTTCAATGTTGAGTCATGTCTCTGTCAAGCTGCCCATACTCCTCACTCAGAGGTTTCAGCGTTAATGCAGGAGAATCAAACATAAGGAGGTACAGTGCTTTCAAGTTGAGAAAATTTGCAAATGTAGCTTCAAGGCTCATTTGGGCCCCACAGCAATCATGGAAACACAACCTCCGGGTAACATTACTATCCCCTGCTAGAGATGAACAAACTGAGATTAGGTGAGGTCAGGTAATCCACTCCTGAGCACAATGCTAACATGTAGCATAAGAAGAACCCAGGCCTTCAACTCTGGGTATTATAGATTTTCTCTTATTCTCCAAAAAAGACAGGTCAGACCAGGCATGGCCCAGCCAGTTTTATGAGTGTCAAGTAGGTGGTGACTTTTACTTCCTAAAGCCTTTATTTCACCCAAGCAGAACTAGAAGGGGAACTCGGTCCTTCTTTGTGTTTCCACGGGGAAAACTCTCTACTAGGCATTGCTGAGTAATGTGGATCTCATGAGATTTTATATCAGTTTGAGATGGAGATGAAGGCCTGAGGATTTGACCTTGTACCCCAAGCCCCACAACATCCTCACCTCCATAGACTAGTCTCTTACAATCCTGTCTCTCTGCCTCAGCCTGGGCCAAGTAGTCCAGAGACAGGGAGGGAGTTTACATGTGATGTCACATGTAAGCACTGAAGTTGATTCTCTACTCCCAAACCAATGACTGTAACCAACATCCAATCACACCCAGGAGAGAGGGACAACTTCAGACTTCCCATAAAGAAGAGTTTTGCTTGACAACAGATGTTGGCGAGGATGCAGAGAAAGAGGAATCCTTTTGCACTGCTGGTGGGAATGCAAACTGGGGCAGCCACTCTGGAAAACAGTATGGAGGTTCCTCAAAAAATTAAAAGTAGAACTACCCTAGGACCCAGCAATTGCACTACTAGGTATTTGTCCAAAGGATATAGGAGTGCTGTTTCGAAGGGGCACATGTACCCCAATGTTTATAGCCACTCTATCAACAATAGCCAAGAGCCCACATGTCCATTGACTGATGAATGGATAAAGATGTGCTATATATACAATGGAATATTACTCGGCAATCAAAAAGAATGAAATCTTGACATTTGTAACAATGTGGATGGAACTACAGTGTATTATGATAGGTGAAATTAGAGAAAAACAAATATATGACCACTCAGGTGGAATTTAAGATACAAAACAAATGAAGATAAGAGAAGCAAAACTAATATAACGGAGAGGGATGGGGCACCTGGGTGGCTCAGCCGGTTGAGTATCTGACTTTGGCTCTGGTCATGATTTGTGGGTTTGAGTCCCACGTTGGGCTCTGTGCCAACAGCTCAGAGCCTGGAGCCTGCTTCGGATTCTGTGTCTCCCCCTCTCTCTGCCCCTACCCCTCTCATGCTCTGTCTCTCTCTCAGAAATAAGAAAACATTAAAAAAAATTGTTTTTAATTAAAAAAAAACAGGGAGGGGGACAAAACATAAGAGACTCTTAAGTACAGAAAACAAACTGAAGGTTTCTGGAGGGTTTGGGGCGGGAGGACATTAAGGAGGACACTTGCTGGGATGAGCACTGGGTGTTATATGTAGGTGATGAATCACTGGATTCTACTCCTGAAATCATTATTACACTATATACTAACTTGGATATAACATAACATAACGTAACGTAACGTAACGTAACGTAACGTAACATAACGTAACATAACATAACATAAAAAAGAGGAGAAAAAAAAGGAGTCTGGCTTGGAGGCCCAAATCTAGCAGGAAGGGGGTGGGGATTGTCTTGAAGCTACATTTGTAAAGCAAGCATGCTGTTTTCATGATGGGACAAAGTGTGTGGAGGAAAAAGAAGACAAAGTGACCAAAGAGACTTCAGCATTCTTCCAGGTGCAAGAAATGGGCCCAAGATATTCCTGCTCTCTGGGGCTCACAGCCTAGAGGTGGGAGATCACACAGGATGAGCCAAACAACATGGAATAAGCTTGGGAGAAGGTGCCAGGCAGGGGCTGGAGCCGCACCACATGACAAAATACTTAGAACCTTCTAGTTATTTAAAGCTAACAGTGAGACCAATTTTCCTTTCCTTCCCAACCTCACTGGCCACCACCATCTACTTCCCTCCTGTAAAGGGGCAACTTTGGCTCATGTGAAAAAGACAAGCTTCCTTAGGACTAGAATAACTGGTTTATCAAGCCAAGAAGCAGCCAGGCCTGGTTTTTAAGGGCAGAAGGCCCTTCCTCTCTTGTCTTTTGGCCTGTCTTCTCTTCCCATGGGCCAGTTCAACACGAGGCCTGACTCCTCAAATAGCATTAGCCAGTTTGTTTAAATACACACTCACCATTATATATAATATTGGGTACAGAAAAAAAGACTACTAGAAACACTTTTAAACACATGCTTATCTTTGAATGGTGAGATTACAGCTGTTTTATTTATTTTCCTTATGAGTTTCTGTGCTTTCCAAATTTTTATTTACAATGAATAAACATTACTTTGGAGAACAGAAAATAATTGGTGTTGCAAAAAAAAAAAAAAAAAAAAGCCAACAGGAGTGGAGGGAAATATGAATACACAGGCAAGGAGGTGAGAAATGGAAACCCAAACCCAAACCAAATCTTGGAAAACCAGGGCAGGTCCCTGAAGGGTGCAAGTTCTTCCGCATCCCTGCTAGACAAGCCTCCGACCCCTCCTGCTGCCGCGCGCCCCGCCCCTCGCGGGCCCGCACCTGCTCCGCCAGAGGGCACCCTGGGACCGCCGCCCGGCGTCCTCGCCCCAGCAGCCAGATCTCCTGCAGGGGAGAGTCGTCCTCCCACCGCCGCGGACCCACCAGCGGGAAGGCGGGACACCCGTGCACAGCGAAGCAGGCTCTGTACACAGTGGTCATTGGCGCACCACACCTCACCCTGCCCGCAGGTAAACACCGTCCCGCGCAGCTCAAGGGCCGCCTGCGCCCCCGCCCCCGGGGCCTTTCCAGCGGCCCGCGGGTCCGGGTTGCATCGGGCTTCTGCGCTGGAGTCTTCCTTCTGGCCCTCGCACCAGCCTCCTGCTTGGAGGCAGGGGAGCCCGGCCGGGTCACCTCTGCGCCCCCAAGGCACACGCGGGGCGGGGGAGGTGCTCGCGACTGGACTCCACCGCTCCCAAGAGTGATTGCTTTGGCTTTTGCCATTAAACAAAAATTAGGGGGGCTCCTGGGGGGCTCAGTTGGTTAGGCACACGACTTTGCTCAGATCATGATCTCGGTCGGTGGGTTCGAGCCCAGAGTTGGGCTTGGTGCTGACAGCTCAGGGCCTGGAGCCTGCTTCTGGATTCTGTGTCTTCCTCTCCCTCTGCCCCTCCCCTGCTCACACTCTCTCCCTTCTCTGTCTCTCTCTCAAAAATAAACATTAAAAATTAAAAAAAAAAAATTAGGGAAGTAAAACATAGTAATATGTCGTTATGGCAAATCCAAATTATGTGTATATTAAAAAAATCAGTCTCCCTTCACTACCACTTTACCAACTCTCCTCTCCATAAATAACTAGCAATAGGTTCTTATAAATGCACTTCTATACATGTAGTAAGTATATCATTGTGGAGATCTGTATGTTTGTCCGCGCGTCCATTCGTGCCTGGAAGATGGATCAAAATGTTAACCGTGGTCATTTGTCGGTGGTAGAATTAGAATGATTTCTATTTTCTCCGTGTTCTGCAGGGAAAATGTTTGAGGCAGGGGAGTCGTTACTATTTTTGAAACCCCTCCCCTCTTAAGACTGTCCTCACCTGCACATAAACAGACCTAACTCCTGCTGGCAGCTCTGAGACTCTTGGCATGGAGAGACTCCTCGGGATCCTGTCCTGGCTTCACCAAGCAGCGCTGTGGGTCCCCTAGTAACAACTTGAGGGTTGTGTCTCCGTGATTAATGACTATGATGGACTAGGCTCCGCTCCTGCCTACATACTTACCAGCTTTAAGAGCAGATTCATCCGGAAAGTGTGGGCTGCTGGTTTCTGGGAAATAACAATAGAATCCCAATGATAGTTTTATCAAAACACTGTGGATTAAGAACCCATAGGAAGGGGCATTTTTTTTTTCTTTGTGATTCTTGAAAAGCGATTTTGAAAGTTTTCTGTGATTTTGGAGGCCCTAGAACCCAAGTTCTGAATTCAAGCTTGTTCTAACTAACGCTGACTCTTTATTGTCTTTGAGCGTCATGTGGTAATTACAAGTTTCCTCCTTTCTCCTTCCTGGTTTCTGAAAAGCAGAAAAGGGTTTGGTGCTGTGTTCTAAACACACGGAGCCTGACCAGGTCTTTTGAGGATCTTTGTGAAGAGTAGATGTGTAAAGCCGAGAGGCTCCCCTTCAAGACTGCCTTTCAAGGGTGGTCGGATTTGAGTTCTGTAGATGTAACCAATATTAAAAATACATATATTTTGTTTATTAAACATTTTTGTTAATGTTTGTTTATTTTTGAGAGAAAGAGAGCAGGATCAGGGGAGGGGAGGGGAAGAGAGAGAGATACACACACAGAATCCAAAGCAGGCTCCAGGCTCTGAGCTGTCAGCACCGAGCCCGACATGGAGCTTGAACTCACGAACTGTGAGATCATGACCTGAGCCAGAGTCAGATGCTTAAGCCACTGAGCCACCCAGGCGCCCAGCACTACTGTTTTTATAAAAGAAAGGACGCATTGACATAAAAGGGACATGATCTCAGAATAAAGGACTGTCTTAAAGAGTAAACTTTGCTTTGTAAAATGTTTTACCATATTTTCTTTAATTTTTCACGTTTCCAAAGTGAAAGTGTCACCGGCTTGCATTTTGCCCATTTTCATGTGTTAGCCACTAGAGCACAAGACCTGTAGTTCAATCTTTATTTGATCAGAGCTTTTCTTGCACTATTTTAGGCCAGTCATGCTGAGTATTAGTGAACATTGTTAAGTACATGGAGGTGAGAAGTAGTAGACATTTGGGTGAAATTATACTAATTAGGACTTTACACTAATCCTACAATCCTATACTAATCCTGGATCCAAACCTTCCAACTTAGACAAGTGTACCACCATTTAGTATTTCAGTTTTAGATTGCTTTTGTTGTTTCTGTTGGGTTTGGACTTTTAGTGCTTGCTAGATCATTGAAGGTCCTTCTACTTGGATTCTCCTCAGTTGAAGGCATTTTGCTAATGATCACCCAAAGAACTGAGTCTTTTGATACCATATTCTTTGGCGTAAAGTATTTTCCAAATTATAATCAGCGATTTTCAAGGAAACAAGTTTTGAAAGTGGGTTATACTAGCCAGCTGCTTAAAATCAGAAGGGGAGGGGAGGGGGGAGAGGAGCAAGGAGTGAAGGCAGAGGAGAGGGGAACAACAAGAAGAATCAATTAAAATGAAAGGGATGCTGTATGCCATTTTTTTTAACCTTTTCTAGAATTGAAGCAGATATTAGGACCAACAATCAACCTCCCATTTCTTTTTTTTTTTTTTTTAACATTTATTTATTTTTGGGACAGAGAGAGACAGAGCATGAATGGGGGAGGGGCAGAGAGAGAGGAAGACACAGAATCCGAAGCAGGCTCCAGGCTCTGAGCCATCAGCCCAGAGCCCGACGCGGGGCTCGAACTCACGGACCGCGAGATCGTGACCCGAGCTGAAGTCGGACGCTTAACCGACTGAGCCACCCAGGCGCCCCCAACCTCCCATTTCTTAAAAGCAATCAGGCCATTAAATCACCCTGCAGTTGAAAGCAGTTTGTAGACGAGGCACCCTCTGATCTACATCCCTCACCACACATACCTCAGCCTGCTGACGTTGCCCAGCCCCAGACCTGGTGGCATAATGACAAAGCAGCTCCCTGGATGACGAGGGAGGCAGGAGGTTTTCCAGGCACAGGCTCTACTGTATTACAGAGTAGTAATGGAAACCACAACCTTCAATATGACTTTTCCCCCCGAACCTAGCATTAGCTGGTGTTAAAGTATTTCAGCCAGGGAAAGCAAAAGCTTTTAGTGGTTTTACCTTGTCTTGAAAAGGAGAGTTTGACCCAGGTCCTAGATGTCTGGGAAAAGGATGCATTTGCAACTTCAACTCTCTTGAGCTTCAATTTCCAAAGAACCTTCCATCAGAATAGACTTTGCAGGGAACTCACACCACATTGGCACTCTCCAGTCTTCATCCTCGACTCTGTTCCCTCATTCTTTTCTGGTCAAGCCATCCCAAACTGTGTCTGCAGCCGTCACATAGACGCACACTCCTGAGTTGGTACTTTTATCCCTGACTTGTTTCCAGAGCTCCAGACGTATATTTGTGTCTGTTTGCTGAATGTCTTCTACCCAACAGGCGCCTGCAACTCAGCATATTCCAGATTAAACCAATCAATTCTCTCCATCACTGGGAGCAGCCTCCTTCGCCTTCTCTATCCCTTTCTTTATTTTGGTGAGCCACATCGTCATTTATCAGATTGTTCAGGCTGAAAACCTTGGTGTCCTCCCCCACCCCATTTCCTAATTGTCACTAAGGTCCATCCTCCTGTACCCTAGCGTGTCTCACTCCCCCTTCTCTTTTTCTCCACCTCACTGTCACAGCCCTGGTCCAGGCCTTCATCAGCTCTTACCCGTGCTGGGAAACTGCCTTCTAACTGATCTTGGGGTCACAGTAGCATCTCACCAGAAGAGCTCGCCTGCACAGCTGTCAGAGGATCCCTGGAAAACATTGCTCAGTTTCCATCTGTCTCTCACTTAAACCTATCTGATGGCTCTCATTGCCAGTATGATAAGGTCCAAACTTCTGGTCACACCACATCAAGTTCTTCCCATCTGGTTCCTGGCCATCCCGGTGTCTTCCTGGGACACTCTCTACCATGTGTCATGCAGGAGAGACTACGGTCTGCCCGCCACCCCCCCCCCCAATTTATGTTCTCTCCTGCTTCCGGATTAAAATAATGACAATTGCTGGGGCTCCTGGGTGGCTCAGTCAGTTAAGCATCCAGACTTCGACTCAGGTCATGATCTTGTGGTTTGTGAGTTCGAGCCCCGCATCGGGCTGTGTGCTGACCGCTCAGAGCCTGGAGCCTGCTTCGGATTCTGCCCCTCCCCCACACTTGCTCGCTCGCTCTCTTGCTTTCTCTCTCTCTCTCTCTCAAAAATAAACATTTAAAAAATACAATGACAATTGCTAATTCCTGTTACAGTCTTTCTTGCAATTCAATGTGGCCAGGTGACAAAGTTCTGGATAGTGGAATGAAGCAAAAGTATCATGAGAAAGTTTCCAAGAACTTTTGCAGGAGGACATGACCTTTACCCCTCCTCTGTTCCCCCTTTTTCCATCCTACAGTCTGGAACAACAGTGTGACCGCTTCCATCTTGGACCATGAAGATGCGGGGGACACCCCAGGGAAAGGAAAGCAGCAAGCCGGGAGGTGCCACAGAGCAGAATTGCCACAGCCCTGACTGCCTACATCTGGAATTTTCAGTGATAGATGAACTTCTAACTTGGTTGAGCCACTGTTATTCTGAGTCTCTGTCCCTTGCTGCTGAGCCTACGCCTAACCGACATCGAATCTGCTAGCAGGTAGAAGATGCTCTAGGTAACCTCATGTTTGTCTTTTCCTTTCTCTGCGCTCCAGAGAAGCCAGCCAACCCCGTGGTCTTTCAACTTTTCACTCTTTCCGTAAACGTTTATTGCCATAGCGTCTTGGCTTTCCGATGTTTTGGTTTCCATAGACACCTTTTGTCCCAGGTGACCTCCTGTGATCATTTAAATAACGCTTTTGCCACTGCACACCGTAGACAGGTGGGGTTTGCAAACTGTATCTGACTGGCAGAGTTCCTTCCGGAACCATAACTTCAAGGCCTTCTGGAAATGCGGCTTCGTTCCCAGTTCTGCAGAACAGGCAAGCACACTGGGAACGGCTGTGGCCTGGGTCAGTCCGGAGTGTCCAGCTCATTGTTCTCTGTCCATCCCCTGCGACACCTCTCCCTTCCATAGACTTCCTTCCGTAGACTTCCCAAGGTGTTTCATGCCTCCTTTAGGTCACTTCTGCATTTTCCCTCTGCCTTGAATCTTGCCCTTCCCCCACCCTCACTTCCTGTGGGTTTATGCTCATCTCCTAGGATCCAAATCCAGTGCCACCCTTGGCAGAACAAATGGGTCCCGCCTGCTGCGCAGTCTAAGTAGCACTTTGGACATCCTTCGGAAATTGTCCTGGCTGAGTCATGCTCCCTGGCTTACAGCTCTCTCTTCTCTACTAGAGCGTGAGCTCCTCGGGGGCTGCGTTATCGGCACCTGTGTGCCTGTGCCCTTCTCTGCATTCCTCTTTGTATTCTCGGGCACAGGGCAGGCACTGAGGGAATATTTGCTGAACTAGTGAATACTGATGAGGGCTCCAGAAAAAGCTATCTCCTCCCCCCAGACCGTTTAGGGTTGACAGTACGGACTCCCGAGCACAGAACTGCTCGTGTAGTCATCTCAGCTCCTCCACGTGCCGGCTGAGGGCATCTCGGGCGCATTATGTAACCTCCCTGTTGAATGAGTTCAGTAAACCCTACAGGGTTCTTGTGAAGATTAAGTAACAGTTTCTGTGGAGCACTTAGCACACAGTACCTGGCCCACAGATAGAACTCAGCAAACACCGGCCATTATCGTTTCGTGGTTGTCTCTCTCTTTCATGCTGGTTCCCTCTTCTCTCCTCTGTCTGTACTTTGCTTTTCAATAACGTTTTGACACAACAAACATCTTCTGAGCCCCAGGACTGTGCCAGGACAAACAGTCGCCGTGCTGGGGAGCACGCTGGCTTTGGTGGAGGCAGACACATAAACCCTGAGCTGCAGCAAAGCTGAATGATGGAGGTTCTCCCCAGTTTTTGTGGAAGCACAGGGAAGGGGAGAGGGCAGGTCAGGAAATGATTCACAGAGGAGGTGGTCCTCCAGTTGATGCTCGAAACGGGAGTGGGAGGGAGAGGTACCTGCTGGGCAGTGAGGGGAGTGTGTAAAGGTGTGCAGATGGCCAGCACAGTGTGGCCTGGGGAGCTGCCAGTGGTTCAGAAGACTAGGCCCACAGTTCTCACACTGGAGCGTGCATCACAATCCCCTGGAAGCCTTGGTAGATTGCTTGGCCTCTTTACCAGTGTTTCAGATTTATCAAGTCCGGGGTAAGTGCATTTTTTTTTTTAATGTTTATTTATTTTTGAGAGAGAGAGGGAAAGAGAGAGAGAGACTGAGCTGGGGATGGGGAGGGGCAGAGAGAGAGGGAGACACAGAATCCGAAGCAGGTTCCAGGCTCTGAGCTGTCAGCACAGAGCCCGATGCAGGGCTCGAACTCACAAACCGTGAGATCATGACCTGAGCCAAAGTAGGACGCTTAACCCACTGAGCCACCTAGGCACCACTGAGATTTTGCATTTTTATTACATTTCTGTGTTGCACTCCTGTTGCTGGCCAGGGACCCCCTCTGGGTGGGGGCGAGGCACAGGGATGGTGGGAAGAAGAGAGGATTTAAGACACCAGCTCAGCAGTTTAGTTTTTTTTTTTTTAACTTATTTATTTTGAGAGAGACAGACAGAATGAGCAGGGGAGGGGTAGAGAGAGGAAGAGAGAGAATCCCAAGCAGGCTCCGCACTGTCAGCACAGAGCCTGATGCGGGACTCCATCTCCTGAACCATGACATCACGACCTGAGCCGAAATCAAGGGTCGGACACTTAACCAACGGAGCCACCCAGGCATCCCAGGAATTTAGATTCTATAACAACGGTGACAGCCAGAACTATGAAAGCGTTTTAAGGGGAAGAGCATCCAATCAGATCGGTGTGGCGCAAGTAGGTTTTAAGGGCACACGACTTCAGAAGGGAAGGCACGTGAGCAGTTGAATCCCGGTGAGTTGTGGGTGGTCTGGGCCGTGCTGGGCATGGAGCCCAGTCTGTGCAGAAGCCCCAGCCTCCCAGCCCTGGCCTCTCTCCCCTTGCTGCTCTTTTCTCCCGCTCACAGAGGAAGAGGTGCGTCCCTCTTTTCCAGGGCCACCATGCTGTCTCCTCCGGACAGACCGTCTTCCAAACATCTTCAGTTGTTCCCCGACCTCTTCCTGTTGGGCGTAGTTGAAGCCAAACCTTCACAGGCACCCCAGCTTCTAGAATCACACTACCCATCGGCTCCTTTTGGCTGCTATTCTTGCTACAAAATTTATTTATTCTGTATTTCGGTATAGTTGATATACAATGTTCCATTAGCTTCAGGTGAGCAACATAGTGATTCTACACGTTTATAGAACATGCTGGGCTCACCATCTGTCCCCATACAGCGCTGTTAAAGTACTGTTGACTATATTCCCTGTTGTACCTTTCATCCCGGTGACGTATTCATTCCGTAGCTGGAAGCTTGTACCTGCCCCCTCCCCCGCCCCCCCCCCCCCCCCCCCACCAATCTGCTTCACCCATTTTGCCCCTCCATCCAACCTCCTCTTTTCTGCCAGCCATCAGTTTGTTTTGTAGTTGTGGGTCCGTTTCTGCTTTTTGTTTGCTTATTCATTTGTCTTTTTTTAGAGTTCACATATTGAAATGTTGATAACTTTGTTTTTTTAACCAAAAACTTCTCAGTGAATGGTCATGCCCGCCCCATTTCTTCACCCCAGGGCTTGACTGCCTCAGTCTCATTTGCACCTGCCTAAACAATGAAATGCAACTTGTTTTCCTTGTTTGCTTTAATAGCATCACCACTACTCCCACCAACATGTCTTTTTTTTTTTTTTTTTAAGTTTTACTTTATTTGAGGGAGACAGAGAGAGTGTGAGTGGCGGAGGGGCAGAGAGAGCAGGGATAGAGAGAATCCCAAGCAGACTCTGAGCCGCCATTGCAGAACCCGAGGCAGGGCTCGAACTCCCGAAACTGTGAGATCATGACCTGAGCCGAAACCAAGAGTCGGATGCTTAACCAACTGAGTCACCCAGGTGCCCACCCCAACCTCCCCACCACCAACATGTCTTAAAGAGAACCCACATAAAAAGCTCTGACAAAAATAGTTAATAAGTGTGGAAAATGCCTGAGCAGAATTGAGTTTTTAGTCCTCCAGGCCTTTGTCAACCTTTCTACTGCAAAACAGCTTACAGGAAATCTGTATGTGGCGGGAATATTTTATTGTCCCTGAGTCAGCCGACACAATCCGATTTGTCTGAACTGATGAAATCAGAAGAAAATGGAGACTTATGTTAAGTGTCATTCCACAGAGACATTATGTCTTATACTCTCCTGGTCTGTGTACAGCCCAGTTCCTTAGAAACACGATTTTTTCACCTTTGCACTAACGACGGTAAAGAAGTGGTCATGAATTGTCCACCATTTGTTTCTACATTCTAAATTTTTTAAAGGCTTGAAATAAAAATGGGGCCTTTGGGGGTCTGGGAGCAGAAGCAAAGACTGCTCTTAAAGGTTCTTCATTAACAGTTCTGCACTGACAGTGCCTGGGATTCTCCCTTTCTCTCTGCCCCTCCCCAACTTGCTCGCTCTTGAAATAAATAACCTTAAGACAAAACAAAACAAGGGGCGCCTGGGTGGCTCAGTCGGTTGAGCGTCGGACTTCGGCTCAGGTCATGATCTCACGGTTTGTGGGTTCGAGCCCCGTGTCGGGCTCTGTGCCGACAGCTCGGAGCCTGGAGCCTGATTCGGATTCTGTGTTCCCCTCTGTCTCCATCCCACCCCTGCTTGTGCTCTGTCTCTGTCTTTCAAAAATGAATAAACATAAAAAAAAAGTTTAAAAAAAAAAAGGCAAAACAAAACAAAAGGTTCTTCATTCAAATGTTGTAAACAAAACACGAAATGTTCACTGAATCCAGTTCACCCTCTTGAATGTGTAACAGGGACTGGCTTCCTTCCTGAAGAGGCTGTTTTCTGAGTGTTGCTTATAGCCAGAGATCTCACTTTTCTGTTTTGAACTTTCCCCCTTCTACTGGACCATTTCTCTTTTTGCTGTAAATCCTTGAGGCCATGTAGTCTTTTCACAGGTCCCTTCCAACAGTGAGGGAGCTGAAATATCCCCCAAATAAATTTCTGACTCATAATGTCAATGAATCTGAAGAGCTGGGAAGTTACGGAAAGCAGGCAGAGAGGCCCTTCTCTTATTAGTAAGTGTTCCCCTTTAAATGTTTCTCCTCCACTTTCTTCCTTCTGTGGCTTTGCAAAAATCCACAGCTTTCTCAGCCGTTCATGTTCTTCCCTGGGAGCAAAAGTGAAGATTCTATTTTTCTAGTCCAGGAGAGCACCAGCAACTCTTCCTTGTAAGCATCTTCTTGGGTGAAGAGCTTCTCTCTTTTTTAAGCCAGCAACTTCCTCTTTTAAACACAATTCTGGATTTACTCACTGTATTTGTTGAGAGGACACAGAGCAAAAACCCTGTGATCTTAACCCCCAAGCTCTTCCTCCCCAGAGAGCTCCCAGGGAGGCAGGAGGAAGGGTAAGAGACTCCCCGGGAATCCGTGCTGGGAGAGCAGAACCTGGGCTGCGTTCCTGGAGGGAGCCCCGGAAGCCCAGTGGGACAGGGGTGGAGGAGGGGTGGGGAGAGGACAGGGAGGTGTTTGCCCCCCTCCAACTCTGAGGACCCTCTCCAAATCAGAAGAGAAGATTGGTCACATTATTTTATACTTGAGGCAACCCAGTGAGATCCACGTGTTCATGTTTCTGGTCTATTTGTTCTCTCAACTGGAAAGAATTTAGAAGTCTGAAAAAAAACTGCCAGAATATTGTCTCCTTCACTCTGGCTCCTGCCAACTTAATTTGAAATTGGCTTTCTCAGTTCTCTCTTTCCCATCTGGGAAGAACCCAGACAGATTTCTGCCTGCAGATGGTAAAACTCTGCCCCACATCCACGCGAGATCTTCTTCTTCTAGTCCAAATTAGGAGGTTGGCTCAAAATGATGTTGGTGACCTTTCGGGCCACACTGGGGATTGTCCCAAGGGCAATTAGACGGCTGCCCAGGGCCTGATGGTTTTCCTAAAGACTTGCAGTTTTTCAGAAAGGGCGCGGTAGGGAATTGGAGAGAAACTATCATAAGAGAAAGTCTGAAATACCCTGGAACGTCTTCAGGTATGACATCATGGAAGTAGTGCCAGTTCTTAGAAAGTTATCCCAAGGCTGAGCACACTATAGGCTCAGTCAGACACTTGCTAAATATTTATAGGATGAATGAATAAACACACTACTAGAATGAACCAAATAAACACTCGATAAATACGAGGGATGTTCTTTATGTTTTCTTTCATTTGTTTTGATCGAAAAATATCTTAGCCATCTCCCACAATTTTGTTTTCAGATTCAATCTTGTTTCCAAATTGATGAATACAATGGCTGCTGGCCCAAAGACCCCTTCCCACCATCAGCAAAGGTGACTGCTACGATGGCATTCCATCTCTCTGTCCCTGTTAAATTTGAGTATACCAGTGGGAAGGTTGGAAAACATTTCTGCCCCTGAAAATATATCAGACACTATCGCGTGCTGAGGATTCTACAGGCTGCCTGTGACTATCAAGAAAACAATCAATCTATGAACCGCAGAGGTGGGTGTGAACACCACTGCCCTGGGGCTGTTTACATTCCTCCCAGCTGCCAGGTGAAGGCATCAGATGGAAGGCGGAGATGTCATTCCCTCTTGGCTGCCAGATGGAGGTGGTCAGGTGACATTCCTCCCAGCAGCCAGCTGAAGGTGATCTGATGGTTTTCTTCCTTGTTTGCAGTCGGCATTTCTGGAGTTTGCCCCCCAGGTATGCCATCCAGGAAGACCACGAGCACAAGGGGGTGATTGTAGGCAAGACCGAAGATGTCAGCCCTTGCCAAAGGAAGGTTATGGAGAGTGGTGGGGTTGTGTACATGAATGACCTCCCAGTCTACACTCAGGTGGGTCCCAGGACCAGAGCTCCTCAGCACCTTCCCCAGATCAGCACCCCAGGGGTCATGGAACCCAATGCCTACTCTCCTGAATCAATGCCGTACTGAGTTGCTCAGTGGTTTTCTTTTCTTTAAAAAACAATTTTTTTTAATTTTTTTGTTTATTTTTGAGAGAGACCGCAAGCAGAGGAGAGACAGAGGGAGGGAGACAGAGAATCCGAAGAAGGCTCCAGGCTCTGAGCTGTCAGCACAGAGTCCAGTGCGGGGCTTGAGCTCACGAGCTGCGAGATTCTGACCTGAGCCGAAGTCAGACACTTAACCGACTGAGCCACCCAGGCGCCCTGCTCAGTGGTTTTCAAACTGTGATCTGCACAATCTGAGATATTCTGCCCAGAATGAGCAAAAATTCAAGCGTTCCCACTTCTAAACTGAAGAGCTCTACTTTTTTTTTTTTTGATTTTGTATTTTAGGCTTCCATGCTTTTATTAGAAGGGAATGCTGCATTCTTCAAGCAACAATGATAGCCAGTGAGGCCAAGGATAAGGGGTCTGACGGTTCTAACATAGGACCCTGTTTCCTATAGGCACTTAACACATGTTCATTAGATTGAAGAAGCACCGCTTTCTCTGAACTTCATTTCCAAATTGAAACCTTTAGGACTGAGTCTGCATTCTTGTGACTTTCACTGCAGGGAAACAAACCAACCTGAAGTTGGACCGTGTTTATTTGCTATCGTTTAACCCAACCAACACCTCTTGTTTACAGAACACCCAGCTCATAGGGAGCACTCAGTGAGTGTTTGCTGAATGGATGAGTCAAATGTAAGATGTGTAATCCTATGCAAGGGACTTGCCCTCATTTGTAAAATGAGCCTAAATCCACCTTCTTTGTAGTTTGTAGTGAGGATTAAATGGAAGAAGATAGGTGAGTTGTTTAGCACATAATAGGATCAAGAAATTTTATTTTATGCTCTTCTCTTTCACATAAGCAATAGATATACCCTGCGTGTACTTGAGGGAGGTGATCTCATAAGTGAAGAACCAGGCAGTGAAGAACATGCTGGTGGCCAACAGCAGCGTAATTGGAGGGGGAGGACAGCCAGGTGCACCGGGCTGGTATGTCTCCTCATGGTCTCTGGCTCTGTTTTGCTGGCAGAAAAGGATCGTCCACCATTCTGCCCTGTCTGGGTTTTCATCTGCTGCTCTGGACCTTCTTGCTGGGGCTCAGGCAGAGGCTGTGATGACATCAGGAAGATTGGCCAGAATGATCCTATCAAAAAGTAAGCTCTGCATGGGAAACGTGGTGGCCAAGACAAAAGTTGTCTTTCGGTGAGTTGTTTTTATTTTATTTTATTTTTAACGTTTTTATTTATTTTTGAGACAGAGAGAGATAGAGCATGAACGGGGGAGGGGCAGAGAGAGAGGGAGACACAGAATCGGAAGCAGGCTCCAGGCTCTGAGCCATCAGCCCAGAGCCCGACGCGGGGCTCGAACTCACAGACCGCGAGATCGTGACCTGAGCTGAAATCGGACGCTTAACCGACTGAGCCACCCAGGCGCCCCTCGGTGAGTTGTTTTTAAAATCTATGGAACGTGAGCAAAGGGGAGCATTGCACAGAAAAAAAAATCTGAATAAATATATGAACACACAAATAACCTAATGCATGATCTGTCTGCAGACAGTAACGGGACCCGTAGAAAAGTGACAGTGATTTCCTTACTCCATAAAGGCCTCTTCTTGCTCTGGACACAGCCATTCTGAATGCTCAAAATGGACCATGTAATTTCCACCTTGTTTAGGGCTTCCCCTGCATTAAAGCTGGCACTTTTTGTCATAATCTGGGTTTCAGCATAGGGTGAACGGATATACATTAGAAACATAGTATTTCCTTCCTACTGAGCGTTGCCATCTTCAGACAGCACACATCACTGTCCTTCAGTGAAACTTTCTGCCTCTCAGGGCTGATTGCACGGACTATACATATACACTTTAATGTTACTTACTTCAAGGTGAGGAGAACTGGGGAAGAATTTCCTTCTAGTCCTAAAAGATTTCCTAGGAGTTTTAAAGACGTTGTGTTTTACTCATAGACTTTGCATCCAGTCTGGATGTAAAAATCGCTCCTCTCTATGCACTGCGACAACAAGAGTGGTTTTATAATTTGAAGGGGATAGGTTAGCATCACTACTGAGATGGAGGGCGACATGTATATTTCAGATACAATGTAGGGATCTAGGTGTGTGGTTTAAGTTGGGTCAAAGTGCCAGTAAAATGTTAAATTATTTTTATATGATATTCTTTTTTTTTAAATGTTCTTATCTATTTTTGAGACAGAGAGAGAGTGGGCAGGGGAGGGGCAGAGAGAGAGGGAGACACAGAATCCGAAGCAGGCTCCAGGCTCTGAGCTGTCATAACAGAGCCTGACGCGGGGCTCAAACCCACGGACTGTGAGGTCATGACCTGAGCCGAAGTCGGATGCTTAACCGACTGAGCCACCCAGGTGCCCCTATGATATTCTAACATATCATCCTTTTCCTCTCTTTGAGCTGATGTTGGCACACCACCGTAATGATATCTGTCAACAAACAAACTGACCTTGAGCTGCATAGAAAAACACACAATAGCTTTGTCTATGGGATCGACATCAAGATAAACAAACAAAGCATTTCGGGTTGGGCATGTCCCCAGCTCAACATAAAATGGACTCAAGGTATGAGATGTTTTCTAGTTATACTCCAGTCTTTGACAAACCTCATTTGGTTGCTGTCCAAGAGACAAGAAGTAAACTTTAAGAGAAGCCTGCTCCACAACTCTCACGTCAGAGTGGTTAATGACCGTCATTGTCAAGTCCTTATTTCCTACACCTCGGCATAGTGGTGTGCTGATAAAATGCCTCAACTTCCGTAATGTAAATACTCCTGCTGTGGCTGATTTTGAGCTACCAACAGTTGCTGGTTTGCAAAATCCCTGAATACTTAGCAGTTAGATCTGGTGAGCTGTCACAAGGTGCCTCTGATGCACCTTTGTGTCTGTTTCTCTTCCATGCTTCCTACGTCTGGGGCTTTATACCTGCTCTTACTTCTGCCTGGAATGTGCCAGTGACCCTACTCCTTACTCTGCAGTCCGGCTCTTCAGTTAATGTTGTTGGAATCCTTAAGGGAATTAAACAGTGATACAAAGCACTTGGAAGAGTGCCGGTTGTACAGTGAATGCTATTTAGGGGATGTTTATTAATATTCTTTTCCTTTAGTGACCATCAAGACTGAATTAGGCATTCCTCTTGTGTGTGCCCGTCTGCTCTGCTTCTCCTCCTGTGCTACCCCCCCCAGACTGCGTTGTACTGGTTTCCTTTCTGGCCCTTTTTGGGTCAAGCTTCATAATGGAAGCACTGACCTCGTTTTCTGTTGCATCCCTGGCTAGCATAGTGCCTGGAAACTGGAAGACACTCGATGTATACTTGTTAAGTAATAACCTGTTAGGGCATTGAATCTGTTGTTTACTACCAACTTAAATTAGAAATTAAGAGGGTAAGGAGCACCTCGGTCGCTCAGTCCATTAAGCATCCAACTCTTGGTTTTGGCTCAGGTCGTGATCTCACGGTCCGTGGGTGTGAGCCCTGTGTCGGGCTCCATGCTGATAGTGCAGAGCCTGCTGAAGACTCATGCTCTCCCTCTCTCTCTGCCCCTCCCCCCTCAAAATAAATAAATAAACATAAAAAAAGACATTTAGAAGGTCAGTGTGCATGTCAGAAATGATTATGAGGAAAGGGTGGAGGGGAAGATACAGTGATAGCTAAAGAAGATGTATTTTCTGGGGCTGTAGTAGGCTTTATTTGTGCTGACAGAAAGGGTGTTCCGTTGATTGGAGTAGCCAAAGTAGGGTCTGATTCAGTTTGTGGTCTTCTGGTGCTTCCATGGACAACTGCATTATCATGGAGGGTAGTGACTTCTTGGGCATCATAAGAACACTTGTAAGTTCAGGAACTCTCTTTCTATTTAAGACCCTTATCCTGAGTGTGTGTCTTTGGCAGGGAAAGGTGGTAGGGAGAGGTTGTCTCTAAAACAGCTCTAATGAAATCCTTTTTTTTTTTTTTTTTTTTGATTGACTGTAAGTGCTTCTTAACCACTTTGAGGTTACAGATTCCTTTTAAGAATTTGATAAAAGCTTCTAACCAAAAGAATGCTCTGTGTACATAAATACATAAATCTTACACACAATTTATTTGTGTACTTCCAAAGAACCCCAGTGTAATGCTCCTGTCTTCATGCATTTTGTCTGATTTATCTTCATAATATTTCTTTGAAGTTGGTAGGGGTGGAAATGAAGAGTGATGAGTTCATTTGCCCAGAATACATAATGGTAGCAATTGCATAATTGATTAGGATGGCATAAATAATGTCACCTGGCCATCCGGAGTGACTACTGGAAATTGAAGTGCTATTTTAAGGGAACTTGCTTTTATTATGAGGTACTATCTTTTATTTTTTTATTTTTATTTTTTATGTTTTATTTCTTTTTGAAAGAGAGAGAGAAAGACAGAGTGGGAGTGGGGGAGGGGCAGAGAGAGGGAGACACAGAATCCAAAGCAGACTCCAGGCTCAGAGCTGTCTGTCAGCACAGAGCCTGATGTGGGGCTCGAACCCACGGACGTGAGGTCATGACCTGAGCCGAAGTCAGACGCTTAACTGACTGAGCCACCCAGGCGTCCCCATGAGGTAATATCTTAAACATTTAATCAAGTCCTGGAATCTTCTGCAGTTTCATCTGGTCTACACCATGTTGGGAATCATCATAGTCATTCTTGTGTTCATTACTCACCATTGCAAACAGACAATTGGATGGGTTTTAAGCTAGCCTGAGACCCAATAATTACCTAAAATTCTATCCTTTCAGTTGTATATTATGTAAGAGCTGGACTCCAAACACAGACATTAACAATGAGATTCTCTGAACTTTCTCATGTTTCTGCTAATGGAGGGTGGGGTGCAGTAGAGGAGGCTAACAAAAACCAGTTACTCTGTATTTGCAGTACATTTGGAAAGCCAGTTTCTTTTCCTAATTTTTTCTTGCCCATGTGAATAGTTTAATGCATCTCTATTTCCTGGAGACAAACCAGGCCAATGGAAGCAAGTCAGGTCTTCTCTAAAAGGAGGGATTAAGTTTGTAGTTTCCAGTGTCTCTTCTGTTCTAACATCCCATGGTTGTCTGAAGCTGTCTTGGAGACTCTGGGGACGCAGAAAAAGGCCAAGCAGGATTAAACATGTTCTTCAGATAATCAACTGTTTTTACTTTAGCAATTAAATATGAAAAACTTCTGGGGTACTGGGTGGCTCAGTCAGTTAAGCATCCGACTCTTGCTTTTGGCTCAGGTCATGATCTCAAGGTTCCTGAATTTGAGCCCCACCTTGGGCTCTGTGTTGGCAGTGTGGAGCCTGCTTGGAATCCTCTCTCTCCCTTTCTCTCCGCCCCTCCTTTGCTCTCTCTCTCTCTCTCTCAAAATAAGTAAATAAACTTAATATAAATAAGTAAATAAATAAATAAATAAATAAATAAATAAGAAAAACTTCCGTTCTCAATCTCTTGCCAAGTTTCACAAGAACAGTGAGAGACTTATTTCTAACAATGTTGTAGACAAGTAGAGGTTTGAGAAATGAAATACTAAGCCTTATATAATGACACATATTTCAGGAAGAGAAATGGGATATTCTGAAACAAAATATCCATGTGAATGACTTTCCAAGGGCAAAAATATAAAGAACCTCTTCACCAGCATCAGAATATTTATTGGGCAGGAGTCGACAATGTTATAAGCATCTTGGGAGGTAAGTGTGACTTGAAAAAAACAGCAAGATCATCAATGAGTACAGCACCATCAAGCTTCTTTTCTCTAGGAGTTAATTCTACTTGGTTAAAAGTTTCATCTCGGATATAATTCTGAATGCTGCCGGGAACAACAGAAGTTTTCTTTCCTAAGCCCAAGTCTTCTAAATTCCTGGAGACAGAATTAATATACAAAGTACATTGTACACCTGTGTGTTTGTGGGGGTGGGGTAGGGGAGGGGGGCCGGGGGCTGGGGAGTAAAGCTTGTTCACTCACATGTACCAGATATCTGAGTTAATTCTCTGTAGGTCCTGTGACTTACTTTGTAACAGTAAACAAATTACACTTAAGAATGGGAAAATCTTAGATGAGATAATGGAATTATCTGGAGCTTTGGCTAAACAGCTTGAAAGGTTTTATTAGAGCTGTTTTAGAGATAGCTTACCCCTATCTTCGTGCCAGTGCACATACACGTAAGATAAGGAGCTTGAAAAAACAGGGAGAGAGCCCCTGAGTATACACCAAACCCAAAACAAGGAAAGATATCCCCAACAAAGGGGTAAGTCCCGCACAGGCTGTGATGGCTCCTTATCTTCACGTGAAGGAATGCTCCGGGCCCATGGTACTCTTCAGCAGCTGTGCAAGGGTCAACAAACTGCTGCCTTTCCCAACACAGATCTATCTCTTCCTAGCGGTGTTGGCCAAGTTATTGAACCTTGCTGAGTTGTTTCCTCATCTGTAAAATAGGAGATAGAAATAATAATGTCAATAAGAATACCTACTTTGTACAGTTTAAGGATTAAACATGATAATGAATATACGGGGGGGAAATACATCAGTATTATGCCTAGCACGTAAGTGCTCAGTAAATGGTATCAAAAAGTCAAGGAACCGAACTTCAGTCTGCCCATGGTACTGTGTTCCCTGGGTGGGAAGGAAGTGGAGACATTCAGTTACCCATTTCAGAAACATTAATTGAATGTCTTTTATGTATCAGACACTATTCCAAGTGACAAGACTTCAGACATGAATAAGAAGAATCTCTTCTGATGGTTAAGTTAAGCCACTCACCAAATAAATGTAATGTTGGGGTTGATGAATGCTTGAAGAAAAATGAGGCCAAGTAGGGTGATTTCATGTGAGAAAGAGTATTAAAGAGAGGCTGATCAGGAGAACTATGTGGAGGTAACAGATGAGCAGAGACCTGAAACAAGTGGTGGGAAAAGCCTCGAGAAGCTTGAGGAAGAGTGTTCTAAGCAGAGGGACCGGTGACTGCAAAGGCCCTGAGGGAAGAACAAGGTAGGATGTCAAAGAGTGGGAAGAAGCCACTCAGCAAGAAAGACTGAAGGCCAATGACAAGCAAAACCCAGCAGTCTAGAGCATTAGAGGTCCTGGTAAAGACTTTGGGTTTAACTTGGAATGTGTTGGATAATAATACAAAGAATATGACTTACAATTTTGAAAGATAATTCTGGCTGCTTTCGAGGGGACAAGAACAAAAGCGTTCAAATAGGGGCTATTGCAGCACGTTTGGAAAGAGTTGATGCTTATTTGGACTACGGTATGATGGAGGAGGTGAGAAATGTTTAGGGGGAGAGCTTGAAGTTGATGGGTTAGACATGGTATGTGGGAGAGAGAAGGGGCTTTGCCTGAACAGTCTGGTGACTGGCTAGGGGATTACTGAGATGGGGAACATTGGAGAAGGAACAGGTGTGGGGGGAGGGGGGAATCAGGAGCTCATCTTCCACAGGGTGAGTTTGAGATGCCCATTTAATGCCCAAATGGCAGTACGAAGTGGGCCATTAAAAGTGCAAATCTGGAGCTCAAGTGAGAGATTAGAGTGAAGATATAAAGCTGGGAATCATAAGCATATAGATTGTATTTAAAGTCATGGGATTGATTGAAATTATTCAAAAAGTGAGCATGGATTAAGAAGAAAAGAGGTCAAAGAGGGAGCCCTGGGACACTCCAGCACAGGGATCAGGAAGATGAGGGCATCCTGCAAAGAAGGCAGGGAAGGAATAGCCACATCCCCACTTGACGATAGAGATACTGAGCCTTGGAATGGGCTCCTTTCTGGCCCACAAGTCCCCCCACTTTCATCCCAACCTTAAGCCCAGTGCAGCCTTCTCTTCAGCCAGCAATGCATTTAAAGGGATTAATCCAGAATCAGTTTAGGACATTGTAACACTCTACACATATTCATTAAATAGTATGTACAAGTGGATGAATAGATGACTATTGACAGATTTTATTTTATTCCTCCTTAAATACTTATTTATAAATATTTACTTGCATTTGATTTTTCTCCCTGGAGAAAAGATTGCACTTGCTTTGTTTTAAGGTCTATCAGAGAAAATTTTTGCTGAAGCCAGAAATCTTTTCTGTTAGCTTTGATGGCATAAACCTTGGAGAACTTTTATAAAGTAATAATGAAAACATTTGTTCTTAAAGAAAGGGATATGCAAATTTTAAATCTTACAATTTCACTGGATAAGATATTAGAGGTACCATCTATTAATATTCATTTACTGATTTCATTATGAAACCAAAACTTATGTAATGCTTATTTGTACAAAGCATACGATTAGCTGCGTGTAGGATATGGTAATTGATACTCCAGTAAGAACAGTAATGAAAATTAGTAGTGATATGTGTCAGGTCCAAAGGCTTTTACATGCATTTAGTTTTGTTTTGTTTTTTAATTTTTTTCAATGTTTATTATTGAGAGACAAAGAAAGACAGAGCATGAGCATGGGAGGGGCAGAGAGAGGAGGAGACACAGACTCTGAAGCAGGCTCCAGGCTCTGAGCTGCCAGCACAGAGTCCGACGTGGGACTCGAACTCACACAAACTGGGGAGATCATGACCTGAGCCCAAGTCGGACGCTCAACCGACTGAGCCACCCAGGCGCCCTGCATTTCATTTTTGTTCATGATTCCCAAGGCATCCTGTGAGAATCATACTGTTATTACCTGTTTTGTACAAAATCAAAATTCTAAGAGTTAAATAACATTCTCGTAATCAAATGATTAGAATTGAGCAGACTTGAACCCAGCTCTGTGTGTTGACAGAGCTTGAACTTTTTTTTTTTTAATGTTTTCAATGTTTATTGATTTTTGAGAGAGAGAGAGAGAGAGAGCACGAGAGAGCACAAGCCACGAGCAGAGGAAGGGCAGAGAGAGAGGGAGACACAGAACTCGAAGCAGGCTCCAGGCTCTGAGCTGTCAGCACAGAGCAGGAGGCGGAGCTCAACCCCACAAACCGTGAGATCACGACCTGAGCCGGAGACACCCAGGCGCCCCAACTGAGCTTGAGCTCTTAATCACTCTACTCTGGGACCCCTTTTCACTAATCAACATCATCATCTTATTCATAGCTTAAAACTGAAAACATCATTAACAAGCTTGACCAACATAAATAAGCATGTGTCTCCAAACAAACAAAAATACATAACAGTGAAATTCTGAAATCCACATTGAAGCAAGAGGAAAAACCCATTCACGTTTCTATAAAAAATGGTAACATTTTCTGTAACATCTCCTGGAAAGCGCAAGCCCCAAACTGGAACTTGGGTGTCCCAGCAAAGCGCAAGGGCAACGCAGAGGCTGCAGGGAGGCGCCCCAGCAAGGACCCTGGTAGCCACTGTCCTGGCGGGAAGCGCCGTGGAGGCCTCGGCAGCAAGAGCGGAAGCAAACACACTTGGCAGAAAGCAAAACCCAACACAGATGGTCTTGGGCTATACGAGCAGTGGTACCAGAGCCCCGATAGCGGCGGTGCAGCCTCGGCGACATTATGCACGGAGCCAAAGGAGCAAAAACCCTAAGGGACAGAGAGAGAGGAGGAAGAGGAAATTCCCTGGCATCTTCACAAAGGCAAGGGACTAACGTTGGTAGTAATCATGCCACCAAATTCAAGGACTGAACTTCAGATATCTATTTGGAATATGCTTAAGAGACACAATGATCTGAATCTGTGACTGATCATCCGCTGGATGTGTTTTAATAGGATCATACATACTAAAGTGCATTGTATACAGCAACATGGCAACTGAAAATACTTATACTATTGCTATTGATTATATGATAATGATCACAAATATTATTAGTAAATAAATGGGTGATTTTAAAAACTCCATACCAAAGAGGCTTTTGTTATTTTGCCATTATTAATTCAATCTGTAATTTAAATGGCCCTATTTTCTATGTTTTTCTGTGGATAGTCACCATATAGTAAGGTTCTTACGTTGCCAGGATGACCAACTGGTTGTTATCTGATAAATCTGAGCTCAAGGACGTTAATCATTCTGTTTATGATTCCATTACTTCATTTGCCCAGGCCCTTTGCTTTCCCATAGTAATTCTTCCTGTCTTCAGAATTCTTAACGTGATCATTTTAATTGTTCCCCATTACTTCCTATTTTAAATTTTGTTAGATGGCATTTAATAAGGCTTCAGTTTTGATTATAGAATGGACGCTTTTTAAAAATTTTACGTGGCTCTGTTTCTTCACTTAAAATCACAGCAGTAGGGTTCTGTTTCCCATCAAAAGGTATCTATCCTACATAGCTTATTTCCCTTGGTTCAAAGATTCCACTGGAGAGCCACCAATTAATTTCAGATTGTCCCACACATATAAGGTAGGTCTTACTCCTCTACCAATTCTGAAAGAACACATCTTCCAATTGTGTGAATTTCAATCCTGAAAGAACACATCTTCCATTGATGAAGAAAAAAAATCTCTAACTAGGGTTGCCCAGGCAATAGAGATGGGATTTAAGGAATGTACAATTATGGCCACGGCTGTCTGGTTCTCGTTCATACTAGAACAACTCATGGTACTTTTTTTTCTTGCACTGGAAAGGAATATTAAAAAAAAAAAAAAAAAAAAGCTAAGAGCCAGGGTTAGATAACTTGTGATTTTAATCAGAATTTTCAACTATAAAAAATAAGAACTTGAAGATTGGGGTTTGAAACAAAAACAGTTATGACATAATATTGCAAAATATTCTTATCGCTTAGTAAAGGCAAACTGTAAATTATAAACCTTTTTCCACACATTTGATCTTGTATCAAGTCAAAGCCCAATTATTTCTGAGGAGTGGGTCTTCTTTCAAAATAAGAGATTGTACTCTCAAAGCTTTAAAAACACCCCCCTCCCTGACACGTACACATAAACTGTCAAAGAAACATTTGCAGAGAGTCAGAGACATTTCTGTAAATGCTATGAGAAGATTGTGCATCCTAGTGTCTTCTTGACACGTATTCTGCTTGCTTTGGGATTCAAAAACGAGAGATGTGAAAAGCAAGGAGAGGCAAAGCAGCAATAATAGCAGCAGCCCCCAAAGGAGCAGCAGCCGCAGTGACACCTCTGTCCCTGTTGGTCTCCACTGTTTGGCAGCTGCTAAGTGGACACCTTTTTGGTGGCTGTCCATGCATGCAGACAGAGCCTTTTTTTTTTTTTTTAAGTTTATTTATTTATTTTGAGAGAGGGGGCAAGGGAGAGAGAGAGAAAGAGCAGGGGAGGGGCAGAGAGAGAGGGAGAATCCCAAGCAGGCTCTAAGCCATCAGCGTAGAGCCCAATATGGGCTCAAATTCACCAATCGTGAGATCATGACCTGAGCCAAAACCAGGAGTCATGCTTAACTGACTCGCCACCCGGGTGCCCCTGAGAAGCCATTTTAAAAAGTCAGGCTTTACAGGTTGTCACGTTTTTCCTAAACTTCTCTCATTGGAGTACACGAGGACACATTGCTTCTGAGTCTCTGCATTCAAGATGGACTGGCTCAAATAAGGTAGGATTTTAAGAGATGAATGTAAAATTCTTTTTCATGAAACAAACTGACTGCATGGATAAAAGATGAAAGAGACCTGGCTGAACAATATTTCCTGTCAGACATAGCAAGGAGTTTTAGTTGATCATGAATTCATTATGAGCCAAGAGGTATATCACTGCCTAGAAAGCTAAGACATGGTTAATGCCCAGAAAGCGTTAAGGCATGTCAGCCCATACGAGGTAACAATTTTGCTATATGCTGCATTGGCCAGACCATGCCCGACCTGGAATGTACAGATTAGCTTTGCACCACATCCTTCAAGTTCATCACAAAAGGTTATGGGTGATGGGGTACCTGGGTGGCTCAGTTGGTTGAGCATCCAACTCGGCTCAGGTCGTGATTTCGCGGTTTGTGAGTTCGAGCCCTGCATGGAACTCTGTGCTGATGGCTCAGAGCCTGGAGCCTGCTTCAGATCCTGTGCCTCCCTTTCTCTCTGCCCCTCCCCCACTCATGCTTTGTCTCTCTCTCTCTGTCTCTCTCTCTCTCAAAAATAAAAATAAAAAATAAAACATTAAAAAGAGGTTATGAGTGAGATGGCAAGAAGTCTGGAAACTATGTTATAGGAGGAACAGTTGAGGGAATTTGATTTATTTAGCCCCAAAAAGGAAAGCTTTGGAAAGCAGAAGAGGAGGAGATACTGGTTGTTCATCTTCGATGCCTGAAGAGTACCTTGTGGAAAAGCTATCATAGTTGCTCTGGAGGTTCCCAAGGGAAAACCTAGGAACAGTTAGGGTCATAGTAGACAATTTCCAGCTCAAGGTTAAGAAGCTTTTTGTAATTACTATTTCCTTAAAGTATGCTGGGCTGCTTACTCAATGGGGTGGTCACCTTGTTATATCTGGAAGATCCCAGTAAAGGCTGAACGCTTTCGCTTATAGGAGGGGAAGATGGATGTAAGATGGGACTCTGAGAGTTTCTATTCAAAGTGTGGAAAGGATGGCTCATGGAGAGTTTGGAAGCCATCCTGGCCCACGCTGCACCCTCTCGTGGTGGAGTCTTAGACTGTGTCACCCTAATGGTGACCCTGTTTTTTCCATCGCTGCGAACCAGACTGTGGTCTTGTTATCTAATTTAAATTACCATCTACCAAAATCACATTGCTATGGTTGTTGAAAACGGCCCTAGGAGGCTGTGTTCCTCCATCTGAACTGACGATTCTTGCTCAAAGGTGGTGAGGGATGAGGCTCCCAGGCATCTGACCAGCCTGAGCCTTGTTCTTCTTGGGGATGGAGACTGAATAGCATGGTTAAGATCCTGCCTTTGGAGCTACACTAAGTTCAAATCCTAGCTCCACACATTACTATCTGTATGAAACTGTTTAACTTCTGGTGCCCCTTCATCTGTAAACTAGAGATGACACTAGTTTGAGTCTGTCTCGTGGGTTGTTGTGAGAATTAAATGAGCAAAGGGGTATTACCTACTGTGAACAGAGCCCACTGCTACTTTCATATTTAATTTTTAACCCGTATACCTCAGGCTGACACCTGCATTGAAATGTTTGCTCGAGCTAGCCTCAAAAATGATTTCAGTACGTGGAAACGCCACTTAGATTCAACCCTAAGGTGTCATCCCACCAAGCTGTAATCAGTTCTTGAAAAACAAATTGGGTTTAGAAGACCACCTAAATATTCAAGTTCCAAAGGACAGGATCTATTGAGGCAGTGGTTCTCAGAGTGTGGTCCTTACATTGGCCGCCATCAGCCCCAGCTGGTGCCTCGGTCCTCTCAGGCTGCTATAACAGAGGTAGCAAGGACTGCGTGGCTTAAACAACAAACACGTATTTTTTACAGTTCTGGAGGCTGGGAAGTCCAAGAGCAAGTCCCTGGCAGATTTGGTGTCTGGTGAGAGCCCACTTCTTAGCTCAAAGATGGCTCTCTTCTCATTGTGTCCTCACAAGGCAGCAGGAAGGTGATGGAACTCTCTAGAGTCCTTTTTATAAGGGCACCAATTTTATTCAGGAGGATGCCTACTTCATGACCTGATTACCTCTCAAAGTCCCCGGCTCCTAGTGCCATCTCCTATTTTCTGTACCCCTCTTAGTCTTTCATGGCTTGCTTCCTTGTTTTGGTAAAACACATTCTCTAGTGGTTGCTTGAGCAAGACTGTATGATAGGTAAATATTTTGACGTTTGAAATGACTTTCCCACTTGACTAATAATTTTAGGTGGAAACCATACTCTTTTAGAATTTCAAATGCATTCCTTCATTGTCTTTGAGCTTCAAGCGTTGCTGTTGAGAAATCTGATGATATTCTGATTCTTGATCTTTTGTGACTTGTTTTTTTTTTTTCTCTAGAAGCTTTTAGGATCTATTCTTGGCCTTTTCATTCCGAAACCTCAAGTGCTTCAGTCCTGGAAGTTTTTCTTGAATTACTTAATTGATGATTTCTTATCTGCTGGACTGCTCTCCCAATTTTCTTATCTTTCTCCTGGAAGGACATTAGAGAATTTACCCACTCCAGAGAATGAAACCTCCAGACTTCAGTCGAGATGGGAGAGAGATAGTTGCCTAGAGACATAAGCCTGGAGAAATGATCTGCTTATTAAGCAGCTTTCACCATATTCCCCTTATTTTCAGACAGCCTCTCCCTATTCCCCCTTTACTCTAATTCTTGAGGTACCTCTTGCAGTTCTGGAACATTTTAAGGATTCTGTGGTTTAAACTGGGTTGTTTCTCAGCTTTCCATACTTTTGGGGTTTGGGGTACTTACCTCTCATGCTTTCCAGCTTCCAAAACGAGGTTGCTGTCATCTTGTCCTTGTGGGCTTAAGTTTTTACTGGAGTTTAAGCATGAGAGGAAGCAAAATTAGATGCTTGTATTCAGAACAAATATCTGTATCTTAAAAATCTTTTAGCCATTCACTGGGGGACATGATCAAAAAAGATGTTAACTGCCAGTTGACCCATGAGCTGGACCCAGGTGATTGGAGGCTCCTCACCCGTGCCCCTGTCCTTGGAATACAGGTTCCGCTTGCCTTTCCTGCTCCCAGAGGCTGCTCCAAGGACATAACCTTGAGGTGGTGATGTGGTGGTAAAAACATCTGCACGGTATTATGTGCAGGGAGAGAGAGGGAGGCACAGAATCTGAAGCAGACGTAGAGGGCAGCCACAGGGATCCATTCGTCTTGCTGCTGTCCAAGAGGAGCCTCGTATGTAAGTTCTCTTTGCTGTTCTTAAAACTGCCACCTAGCAACCTGGAGTGGCTGCCTCTGTCTTTGGTCTCTCCCTGCCCTCTGTGCATGGGGGCCGGTTTCAGAGCACCCCAGGAGAGCTCCTGAGACATGAACCTACAGTTGGTGGCAGCCCTCACTGTTTTCCATGTCCCAGCTCATGAGGCACTGACAACCCCCTCTGGTAATCCGGAAGCTGATGCCCCCTTGTTTCAGGTACAAGCTTTAGCTAAAGACCCTGCAGTAGATACAGCAGACTGGGTGCACAGAAAGAATGGCCATCACGAGGCCCAGGTGGGATGGTGTATTGCCAAAGATGCCAAAATTGCCTTTGAAGTACAGTGACATTGCTAATGAAGTGACAGGCTATCCCGTGTGTTCTAAACACCCAAGGCAACTGCTGAAAGAATCTGGGGCCATTCACTGGAGTTCCCAACCAGTGAGAGACTGGCCAGTTGATCGTATTGGTCCCCTCCAAGTGAGGGTTCTAAATATGCCCTGGTTTCTGTGGACGCAGCATCTGGCCTGACCCAAGCCATCCCCTGCAGCAATGCAAAACAGGCTGCCACCATAAGGAGATTAGATTAGAGAGAGTGAGTGCCATTTATGGACACCTTCATCAGATAGCAACTGGGGTCGGGCGTGGTGGTCACATTTCAAAGGTCATGCTGTATAAGACTGGGCAAAAAAAAAATGACATTAAATGGAGGTTTCATCTCCTCTATAATCCACCAGCGGCAGGGTTGGTAGAAAGAAAACATATTAAGACAGCATGTTAAATTGTTAACAGATAAAACCAGGTGGAATAATACATTTGGATACTCAGTGAGCAGGGCCAGTTGCCCCATATGCCAGACTGGGGACCCCTGGCAAGGCCCCCAACACGAAAAATGTGTGGAAATGACGGGAAACAGCCGTTGCCCCAGCTCTCCACTGTGGATCAATATGCTATATGCTGAGAATGCCAAGCCCCGTCACACCTGGGAAAGGAATGATTTACTGGAAACTGCAACAGGGCATACCGCCAGGGCTGGTGAGTTCCTTCAAATTCCTGGGTGGGGAGAAACTGCCCAGTCTCCACCGGGGTCCCCTTGTCTTGCCGCAAGCCGGACCTGTTGAAATGTACTGTGTCTGAAACAGAACGTACAGCCTGAGAGAGAAGAGAAGATGGGGGTTCCTCTTCTGGCAAATCCTGTCCTCGGTCTATCTCGTCACACCTCACAGTACTGCCCCCCAGGGCCAACATGTGTAGTGTGCACAACTAAGTCAGGTTCCTAAAGCTGCCAACCTCCCTCTCCTCAAGGCCAGGTAGACACTGTCTTTCACTGGTATGATTATTTGGCTACTGTCTTTGCTCCCTCCATAGGCCTGGAGGATGGTATAGCATACACAGAAGTCCTTACTAAATTCAGTCAGCACGCCCTGAACGATAGCCAAAAAACCAAAACCAAAACCAAAAAAAAACCTGTCCTTACTGAACACTGAAATGACTCTAGTGAGAAAAACTGTCTTCTTTTTAAAAAAAATTTTTTTAGTGTTTATTACTTATTTTTGAGAGAGAGACAGAGTGAGAGCAGGGGAGGGGCAGGGAGAGAGAGGGAGGAACAGAATCTGAAGCAGTCTCCAGGCTCTGAGCTGTCAGCACAGAGCCCGACACGGGACTCAAACTCACGAACCGTGAGATCATAACCCAAGCCGAAGTTGGACGCTTAACTGACTGAGTCACCCCAAGCAAAACTATCTTCTAAAATAGGATGTCCTTGGACATTATTACTACCTCACAAGGAGGTGCCTTGTGAGGCACCAAAATGTTCTGAGCTCATACCTTATGAGTATGCTAATGTAGATCTTTATCGAATCACATGAGGACACAGGTGAAAATGCCCTGAGTGATCCAACCCCAGGCTAGAAGATTGACTAAATCAATGGCTTGGATCCTAGGGCTCTTAATAGAAAGAGGTGTCACTAATTTGGGGAATTATTGTCTTAATCTGTGTTTTCTCTAACAGGTGCCTGTATTGTTGCTGTGGCATCCTCCTCCAATGCAGCAGATAGCCATCAAAAGAGCCACCTCCACGTTAATGAAACCCCTTGCTGACCCTTCAGGCATGTGAGATTGTAAGAGCCTGTTACTGAGGGTGGCGCATTGGGGAATGTCATCAAAAAGACATGCCCGCCTGCCCGTTGACCTGTGAGCACTCTGAGGCTCCTCACCCGTGCCCCTGTCCTTGGAATACAGGTTCCGCTTGCCTTTCCTGCTCCCAGAGGCTGCTCCAAGGACATAACCTTGAGGTGGTGATGTGGTGGTAAAAACATCTGCACGGTATTATGTGCCTGAGCCCAGTTAGGGCCTCTTGATAAGCTTTTTAAGACGTGGAGGGCAGCCACAGGGATCCCTTCGTCTTGCCGCTGTCCAAGAGGAGCCTCGTATGTAAGTTCCCTTTGCTGTTTTGTTAAAACTGCCACCTAGCAACCTGGAGTGGCTGCCTCTGTCTTTGGTCTCTCCCTGCCCTCTGTGAATGGGGGCCGGTTTCAGAGCACCACAGGAGAGCTCCCTAACCCGCACCATTCCAACCATGTTGCTCAGTCATCTCTTTCAAAGCCCCCTGCTTCTCATTTGGGGGACTGCTTCCACGTTTATACTGCACGAGGAGTACAAAGGCCACGACACAAAGACAGGTGTAGAGTGCTGAGGGGGTGTCTGTGAGTTTGCGGGAGTGATGATATTTACTTGATTGAGTCAGCAGGTCTGCTGGGGGCATGAGGCACTGGCTTGCCAAGGGAGATGTTCACCACGGCCTTTCTCCTTCACCCGACCTTCATGTCCCCAGTGGCCCAGACTGCTCAGCCCCTCCCACACCATCACCTCTGCCCTGAGGCAGGGTCTGCCTTGCTGAGAGGCTGGACCTGAGCCACCAGTTGGAGGAACATACTCCTGCCGGGCAGTGACTGCCGTCATGGCCCTGCCGCTGCTCTGTCGCCTGTGCCTCCTCGCCCGCCGGCCACGTGGCATTCCTGGGCTCGCTCTGCTGCTGCTGCTGGTGCTGCCACTCTGGGCAGGGGCCCGCTGCCCTTGCCAGGATCCAGCGTTGTGCCAACCCATCCGCCACCACCCTGACTTCGAGGTCAGTGCCTCTCCCCTGCCCCTCCATGTCCGGTCCTCGTGGCCCTGTAAGAAAAGCAAAACTGAGCCCTAAGAAGAGGTGGTGTGGGTGTAGTCACCCACCTTGACCACTCCCTGAGGGCCTGCCTTCAGCCGATGATGAGGAAACTCGGAGAGGTTGAGTAACCTCCCAGGTCTCACAGTTAGTGCCTGCCCGAAAGAGGCAGGCAGGCATTCAAACCCAGGTCTGACCTCAAATGCAAATTTGTTTCATTGCCCTGCTGTGCCCCTTGGGTGGCACTCTGGGCACACTAGCAAGGAAGTAGGATGATGAGGTATTTCCCAAGCAGCACGTTCCATCGTTTTGCAAGAAAATGAATATTTAGTTTGAAAGAATCTCAGACCTACAACAGTACATTGGAAGGCAGGATGTTCTGCTTACCTTTGCTTTTCCCTATCTACCAGCCCTTTCTGTTAGGTACCTCAAAACAACCCAAGAAGGGCGGTAAAAATCGGTCTTTAATTTTTCCTTTCGCCCACCTAACAATGTCTAAGGCTTTTGGGAACTAATCAAACACCCTTTGGCGGGCAGGATGAAAACCACGTGACACCTAGAGTTTGATGACTCCTGGTTCAACTCCTGTTGAACGAGGAAAGACTTAGTCCTGTGAAAATCAGAAGGAAACCTCCTTTGGAATGGAGTCAGGAGGCCAAGCAGGGGGAGCTCTCACACTGACCACTCCTTATCAACGAGGAGAGCTGGGGCACCTCGCCTGTGGATACCACTCTACTACCCTAGCAGGGGGAAGAAAGGCTTTCTTCCTCCCTGGCAACAGCCCAGCCAATGAGACGTCGTTACAACTTAGCCAATGAAAGGCCACTATACTTCAGACTCCTAGTTTACTCCGATTGACTGTTTTTAACAGCCTTCCTAACTTCTCCTTTTCCTCCATAAAAGAGTACTTTTTTTCTCCTTTGTTCTGTGGATCTGCCTATGGTTTTGCTGTAGCCTGTTTGTCCTGGTTTGCAATTCTCTGCTATTCCCGAAAAAACACTTTTTTTTTTTTTTGCTGGTAAAATAGCTGGCAGTTTTATTTTCAAGGTTAATATTACTTAGTGAGCAGAAGTGGGATCTAGAGAAGACCCCCAACAGCTCTGAAGGTGGTGAGCAAATGGGTGCTGGTACCCAGAGAGCCTGGGTTCACTGCTTTCTCGCCCACCCTGGGGTTTGAGGGTAAGTTTTATCCTGGATTTCGAGCTCCATGCTTTGTGTTTGAATTCTCCAGGCATTATTTGGGATTTGTTTTAAGGCCTTGGCTTTTGTTTGTTTGTCTTTTTTTTTTTTTTTTTTTCTTTGTATGAGAATACTCATTTGGCCTTTGGTGGGACTCCTGTTTGGAACCAGACTGTTTCTACTGGAACTGTGCTGGCCTTTGGTTTGATTCCTTTTGGAACCAGGCTGTATCTATTAAAACTGCTGTTTAGAAATTTTTCTCTTTGCTCTAGAGAAAAACCTCCATGAAATGGGATTCCAGTCATCAGAATGCTTTGAGGGTGCCCCCCGCCCCCCACCAGACTCTGGCTGGTTTTGTTTTAAAACAATGGTCCCTCCCTGCACGCATTTATAACTAAATGGACTGACTTAACCAAAATTTAGAACATCAATGGCTGTTATGGGGAATTTCTATCTCCCCAAACTGGTTTTACTCAAAATTAAATTAGAAAGCTGAGGCTCTAAAACAAAGCAAAAAACTGAATGCGATGCTTATATTAAATTGTACCCTGAGGCTCCCAGATATTTTCAGGATTCTAAGTTTGCCTCTTTGCAAGATACTATTTCTAATCTGAGGCAAACCAACAATTGAAAGGAATCAAAATGGCTTCTGAGGCCCCTTTCCCCTCCCTCTTTGCAGACAGGAATCTCTCTCCCCTCCTTCCTCTCCTGAGCCTGTTAAAACCTTCCTCTTTAAAGTGAAGTCTTTTGAGGATCTAAAAAAAACCCAAGTTTCTTATTTTCCCTGGACTAAGACCGAATTGTGTGTGAGTCATGAAGTTTCCTAAAGTGACTGACGACCCCCATAAATTTGCTGAAGAATTTAGCATCGTTTTTCAGACTTAACTTCATTTCTCAGATTTATATTAGTTCACCTGCTTGGTGGTGAGGACCAGGCCAAAGATTGGATGAAACTAGCCCCGAGGTAACATCCTGAAGGGGATTTAGAGAAACCCCTAACTTTTGGCAACAGGGTAGAACACTCACTGGAAATCTCTACCGAGCAATTAGGGTAGCTTTTGTTAAACCTGCTAATTGAAACAAGATTCAGGCTTCCACACAGAAGCCTCATGAACCTGTTCATGACTATTTACAATCAACTCCAAATTGTATTTTAAGAATTTTTTCATCTTCCTTTAGATGTTGAATCTACCTGGGTAGCATTTAGTTCTGTTTATTAATGGGCTTACCTGGGATCTTTCTCTTTTAGTTAAAAGGATCAGGATGAAACAGGAAACTCACCATTACAGATTTAGTTAATTTGGCAAATCTGCTCGCTCACATCTTAGACGAATCACCTAAAAGACTGCTAAAATTCTCGATTTTCAACTCCAGCAAATGAAGCCCCCTAAACAAAATGAAAAACAAACAAACAAACAAACAAAAAACAACCCTTAGTTTCTGTTGTTACTGCAGAGAGCCAGGACATTGGGGAAAAAAGATTTTTATGAATTTAAGTGTTGCAAGTACCTTCAGCCTTCTAGTTGGTCTTTCCAATGTCCTCTTAATTCCCAGTGACAGAGCTCCAAGGAATTATAGGGGCTCTTCTCAATCCTCCCTCTTAATTGGCTTCAGAGAAACCACTGCCCAGACTGGGAATGAAAATCTCTCTGTTCTTATTGACCCCAGAGCTACACTCTCAGGGTTTAACCCTATTGCTACAAAGCAGTGCCTTAGAGCACTAAAACAGTTAAAATAGTGGGTATCTCTAAAAAACCTCAACAGGATCCTATTTCTGAACCTTTTCCCTTTTGTCTAGGCCCTTGGAGACATACCCTTTTTCTCCTTAGTTATTCCACCCCTATGCATTTATTGGGCTGAGATTTCTTAGATAAGTATCATGCCAAAATATTTCCCAAAAGGGGGAAATAATTCTTGAATTTGACAATAGTAATAAAAGCCAATCAGGGAAATTAAATTAGCTTCTATTGGCTGAGCTACCCTCCTTTTTATGGGCAAAAGCCTCAGTTGACATCGGCAAGATGCACAGTGAACCTCCCATCAAGATTCAAATAGACCTCTTAAACCCTCTCGTATAATTAACACCCTATAAATAAACCTCTCAAGGAGACATCAAGCCCATTATAGGATATTACAAGGCTTGGGGCTTCCTTATCCTGCTCTTGGCCTGTAATACCCCTCTTTACCTATGAGAAAACCCAACGTCTGAGGATGGAGGTTTGTCTAGGACCTGCCAGCAATAAATAACCTTGTTATTCCTTGGCACCCTGTGGCTTCTAACACCCACATGCCACTAACATCAATTCCCACTGATAGCAAATTCTTAAGTGAGTAATTGATCTATGCAGCATGTTTTTAGTATTCCAGCTGGTGAGGATAGCCAATATCTTTTGGCTTTTACTTGGAAAGAAGGGAAATATACCTGAACAGTGATGCCCCAGCGTTTCTTGAACAGTCCTTTTTACTTTTCATGAAACTTAAAAGCTGATTTGGATGTGATAAAGTTTTATGCAGGCTCTATCCTGTTACAATATGTAGACAATTTGCTTTTCTGCTCCTCTTTTCAAACTGCTCCACAGGAAGAATATACCTGTTCAAACTTTTTTAATTTTTAACGTTTATTATTTATTTTTGAGAGAGACAAAGTCACAATGCAAGTGGGTTAGGGACAGAGAGAGAGGGAGACACAATTCAAAGCAGGCTTCAGGCTCCAAGCTGTCAGCACAGAGCACGACGCAGGACTCGAACCCACGAGCTGTGAGATCATGACTTGAGCCAAAGTCGGACGCTCAACCGACTGACCCACGCAGGCGCCCCTTTTTAAATTTTTAATGTTTGTTTATTTTTGAGAGCGAGAGAAACAGAGAATGAGTGGGGGAGGGCCAGAGAGAGAGGGAGACATAGAATCCAAAGCAGGCTCCAGGCTCTGAGCGGTCAGCACAGAACCAGATGTGGGGCTCAAACTCACAGACCGTGAGATCATGAGCTGAGCTGAAGTTGGTGGCTTAACCGACTGAGCCACCCAGAGGCCCCTCAAACTTTTGGACTTCAAAGGACTTAAAGTCTACAAAGAAAAACTGCAGTTTGCTCAAACTCAGGTTTGATCATTGAGGCACCTGATCTGAGAATAAGGACTACATTTGCATCCAGGCGAAACCCCTCATGACTGCTTGGTGCTGACAGATTACCTTTGAATCCCTGTGGCAATTTATATGAAACTGCTGTGAGTGCAGGTTTTTCATGGTTTACTGACTGATGGTCCTTACCTAAAGGATAAACATGATAAGTAGGATACTGAATATCCTAGTGCAACTCCTTTTGAAGTCCTTGAAACAGCACCTTTATATTTTGTATACTTCAGCCCAACATGCTGACGCCTATGGCTTTACTTGAATTTCTACTGTAGCCAAGGGTAAAACCACAAGCATTTATACTGTTAGTTGGTATGACTTTGGAATATTATGGAAACAATGGGATGTCCTTACTTCCAATGGAAATAGAATTTAAAATGGCTCCTATGTCCAAAATGTATTAGATGCCATATTTTTGTCGACCCACCTGACTCTTAAGGTTCCTGGGCATTCCAGACTCACTCCCTGTAGGCCAAAGTAATCCACCTCACTGATATTTCTGCCAAAATTGCTACTCTCAAGGAAATCAATAGCCAAACCTCTGCCACAGCTCAACGGGCTGTTCTCCCAAATGATAATTTTGGAAAAATTGGTAAGAGATGCCTAATAGCTGGCCCTAGAGAGGGAAAAACAATATTGGCTCCATAATAATAATTGTTGGCTGCATAAAAATAGAACCCTGGTTTGAACCAAATAACAATCTGGCCTTACCAGAAATTCTAAAATTTCCCGTATTTCCCGCTGTACATGCATTGAACCATGCTGACAGAGGATGGCATTTATGAACCAGTTTTGGTAAAGAAAAGTTAATGAGGCTGTCCAAAGTGCCTACTATCCAGAGAAACCTGTTCCTACAAATGGATTTTATACAACCTCCCCTCTCATGGCTAAATGTGTTTTAGTAATGGTTTGTATGTTTTCTCACTGGACCGAAGCTTTCTCTTATAGACAGGCTAATGCTTCTGTTTGAAAAGATTATACCTGGGGAACCCCTCTCAAACTTCATAGTGATCAGGGAACCTGTTTTACTGTTTTACTATTTTACAGATGTGTTTATAATTCTGTGTGGTTTGGCTGGTTTTACAACACTTCCATTGTGCATACCATCTTCAAACAGCACTATTTAGACCCACCTCTCAAAATTTATAGAGATCCTCCAAATACCTTGGCCTAAAGCACTGCTGTTGGTCCCTCTAAACCTCGGATCCACCCACACTGGCACTCTGAGGGTCTCACCCTTTGTAATAGCACAGAATACCCAGTGCACTTAGCCCCTGCCTCCTCTGACCCACAGTTAATAAAAGGAAATCCACTTCAGGATTGTAAAAGCCTAATTGCTTCTGTTAAAGATAACCATACTTTGTTGTTTTTTTAAAAAAATTAATTCCAGTATGATTAGCATATAGTGTTTATTAATTTCAGTTGTACAATACAGTGAGTCAACAGTCCTATACATTACTCAGTGCTCATCATAAGTGTACTCTTAATCCCCTTCACCTATTTTACCCGTCCTCCAATCCCCCTCCCCTCAGGTAACCATCAGTTTGTTCTCTATATTTAACAGGGTTTTTCTGTTTTCTCTTTTTTTCCTTTGTTTCTTAAATTCTACATATGAGTAAAATCATATGGTATTTGTCTTTCTCTGATTTATTTCACTGAGCATTATACCCTTTTTTAAATTCATAGGGAATGGGCTCCTTTGGAGCTCAATGGAGCTCAAGCTCCTTTCCATTGGTTCTCACAAAGTATGCTTCTCTGGGTGGGGCAGGCTGGTGCCTTTCATCAGCTGAACCCAAGTACCTTTCTCTTTGGCTTCCTTCTTTTTCTGGTCATTTTCCTTCACACACTGTAGGAAGCTATCTCAGCTCTTTGAGTGCTTAATATGCTCACTACATGCATTAATTCTCTTGGTAAGAATCTTGCCCTTGTTTACAAAAACGCCAATAACATGCTGGCTAACACTGTAGACTCTTCCAGTTTTGCCATGGTAACGTTTGTGGGGTGTTCTTTTTTGAACAGTGCCCATTCCCTTGATGTCCACAATATCACCTTTCTTGTAGATTCCTATGTATGTGGCTGAGGGAACAACTCCATGTTTTCCAAAAGGTCTAAAGAACATATAGCATGCACCTCTCCTTTTTCCCTTTGTGTTGGTCATTTTGGTGAATTACTGGAAGATGGTTGTTCTGGCTGAAAGGCAGCATTATACCCTTTAGATCCTTCCATGTTGTCACAAATGGCAATATATCATTCTTTCTGATGGCTGAGTAATATTCCACTGTGTGTGGTGTGTGTGTGCATGTGTGTGTGTGTGTGTGTGTGTGTGTGTGTACACACATCTTTTTTTTTTTTAAGTTTATTTATTTTGAGAGAGAAAGAGAGAGCGCACACAAGCATGAACAGGGGAGGGGCAGAGAGAGAAGAAGAGAGGGAATCCCAAGCAGGGTCCATGCTGTCAGTGCAGGGCCCGACACTGGGCTCAGTCCCACAAACTCTGAGATCATGACCTGAGCTGAAACTGAGTCAGATGCTCAACTGACTGAGCCACCCAGGTGCCCCCCACACCACGTCTTCTTTATCTATTGATGGACACTTCGGCTTCTTCCATAATTTGGCTATTGTAGATAATGCTGTAATAAATGTTAAGCATGCACATATCTTTGCAAATTGATGTTTTCATATTATTTGGGTAAATACCCAGTAGTGAAGTTATTGGATCTTATAGTAGCTCTATTTTTAATTTTTTTGAGGAACCTCCATACTGTTTTTTAACAGTGGCTGCATTTCCACTAAGAGTGCATGAAGCTTCCTTTTCCTCCACCACCTCACCAACACTTGTTGTTTCTTAGCTATTCTGACAAATGTGAGGTGATATCTCTTTATGGTTTTGCTTTGTATTTCCCTGATGATTAGCGATGTTGAGCATCTTTTCATGTGTGTGTTGGCCATCCCAATGTTGTCTTTGAAGAAATGTCTGTTCATGTCTTCTGCCTATTTTTTAATTGGATCATTTGGGATTTACGTTGTTGTGTAAGTTCTTTATGTATTTTGGATACTAACTCTTTATCAGATATGTCACCTGCAAATATCTTTTCCCATTCTGTAGGGTGCCTTTTAGTTTTGTTGATTGTTTCCTTCCTTGTGCAGAAGCTTTTTATTTTGATGTAGTCCCAATAGTTTATTTTTGCTTTTTTTTCTTGCCTCAGGAGACATCTAGAAAAATGATGCTATGGCCAGTGTCAGAGAAATTACTGCCTGTATTCTCCTCTAGGATTTTTATGGTTTCGGTCTCACTTGTAGGTCTTTAATCCCTTTTGAGTTTATTTTTCTGTATGATTTGAGAAACTGGTCCAATTTCATTCTTTTGCATGTAGCTATCTAGTTTTCTCAACACCATTTGTTGATGAGACTCTCTTTTTCCCATTGCATATTCTTGCCTCCTTTGTCAAAGATTAATTGTCCGTATAATTGTGTGTTTATTTCTGGGCTATATATTCTCTTTCATGGATCTATGTGTCTATTTTTTGTGCCATACCATACTGTTCTGTTTTGATTACTACAGCTTTGCAGTATATCTTGAAATCTGGGATTGTGATACCTCCAGTTTCGTTCTTCTTTTTCAAGATTGCTTTGGCTATTTGAAGTCTTTTGTGGTTCCAGAGAAATTTTATTATTCTCTTAGTTTTATGAAAAAATACTGTTGGTATTTTGATAGGGATTGCATTAAATCTGTACATTGCTTTGGGTAGTATGGACATTTTAACAATATTGGCCCTTCCAATCCATGATCATGGAATATCTTTCAATTTTTGTTGTCTTCAGTTTCTCTCATCAGTGTTTTATAGTTTTCAGAGTACAGGTCTTTCACCTCCTTGGATGTTTGTTCCTAAGTATTTTATTATTTTTGGTGCACTTGTAAATGGGATTGTTTTCTTAATTTCTCTTTTTGCTACTTTATTATTAGTGTTAGAAATGTAACACTAATGTTATATTTACATGTAACACTAATGTTACGGTGTTAGAGAAATGTAGTTTCTCTATGTTGATTTTATAGCCTATGATCTTACTGAATTCATTTATCAGTTATAGCAGTTTTTTTGGTGACGTTTTTAGGGTTTTCTTATATTTAGTATCATGTTATCTACAAGTAGTGACAGTTTTACTTCTTTATTACCAATTTGGGTGCCTTATATTTCTCTTCCTTGTCTGATGGCGTGGCTAGGACTTCCAGTACTATGTTGACTAAAAGTGGTGAGAATAGACACCCTGGTCTTGTTCCTGATCTTAGGGGGAAAGCTCTCAGTTTTTCACCATTGAATATGATGTTAGTTGTGAATTTTTCTTATATAGCCTTTATTATGTTGAGGTACTTTCCTTCTAAATCTACTTTGTTGCCAGTTGAATGGATGTTGTACTTTGTCAAATGCATTTTCTGCATCTACTGAAATGATCATATGTTCTTATCCTTTCTCTTGCTGATGTGATGTATCACAATGATTGATTTGTGAATATTGAACCATACTTCCATTCCAGGCATAAATCCCACTTGATCGTGAGGAATGAATTTTTTTAATGTATTGTTGGATTCAGTTTGCTAATACTTTGTTGAGGATTTTTTTGTGTCTGTTCATCAGACATATTGGCCTATAGTTCATTCTCTCTCTCTCTCTCTCTCTCTCTCTCCTTCTCTTTTGGTAGTGTCTGTCTGGTTTTGGTATCCAGGTAATGTTGGCCTTATTGAATGAATTTGAAAGCTTTCCTTCCTCTTCTATTATTTGGAGTAGAGAAGACTAGATATTAACTGTTTTTTAAATGTTTGGTAGAATTTACCTGTGAAGCCATCTGGTCCTGGATTTTTGTTTGTTGGGCATTTTTTGATTACTGATTCATGTTCATTGTTAGTGATTAGACTGTTCAAATTTTCTATTATCTTCTTGATTCCATTTCAGGAAGTTATAGGTTTCTAGGAATTTAATCATTTCTTCTAGGTTTTCCAATTTGTTGGCATATAAGTTTTCATAATATTCTCATAATCCTTTGTATTTCTGTGATATTGTTTGTTATTTCTCCTCTTTCATTTCTGACTTGGTGTCCTCTCTTTTTCTTTCTCTTTCTTTCTTTCTTTCTTTCTTTCTTTCTTTCTTTCTTTTCCTTCCTTCCTTCCTTCCTTCCTTCCTTCCTTCCTTCCTTCCTTCCTATGATAGTTCTGGTTACAGTTTGTTAATTTTGTTGATCTGTTCAAAGAACTGGCTCTTAATTTCATTGATCTGTTCTATTGTTTTTTAGTTTCCATTTCACTTATTTCTAATCTTTATTATTTTCTTCCTTCTACTGGTTTTGGGTTTTGTTTGTTCTTCTTTTCCTAGCTCCTTTAGGTGTAAAGTTAGGTTGTTTGAGATTTTTCTTCTTTTTAAAAAAAAAATATTTTTTTTTATAATGTTTATGTATTTTTGAGAGAGAGAGTGCAAGCAGGGGAAGAGCAGAGAGAAAGGGAAACACAGGATCTGCAGCAGACTCTAGACTCTGAGCTGTTAGTACAGAGCCTGATATGGAGCTCAAACCAGGAACTGTGAGATCATGACCTGAGCCGAAGTAGGATGCTTAACCAACTGAGCCACCCAGACACCCTCCCCCCATTTTTTAAAAATTTTTATTTATTTTAGAGAGAATGAGAGAGAGAGAGAGAGAGAGACAGAGTGTGAGCAGGGGAGGGGCAGAGAGAGAGGGAGACACAGAATCTGAAGCAGGCTTCAGGCTCTGAGCTGTCAGCACAGAGCCGGATGCAGGGCTTGAACTCATGAACCATGAGATCATGACCTGAGTCAAAGTTAGATGCTTAACTGACTGAGCCACCCAGGCCCCCTCTTTCTGAGAATAGCTTTTGCTCCATCCCAAAGATTTTGGATGGTTGTATTTTCATTTTCATTTGTCTCTATGAATTTTTAAATTTTCTCTATAATTTCTTGGTTGGCCCTTTAATTGTTTAGTAGTATGTTGTTTAATTTTCATGTATTTGTGGTCTTTCCAGATGTTTTCTTGTGGCTCATTTCTAGTTTCATAGCATTCTATTCAGAAAAGATGCATGGTATGACTTCTATCTTTTTTAATTTATTGAGATTTGTTTTGTGGTCTTACCTGTGATCTATCCTAGACGATGTTCCATGTGCACTTGAAAAGGATGTGTATTCTGCTGTTTGAGAATGGAATTGAGTATATCTATTAGATCTATCTGGTCCAATGTGTCACTCAAAGCCACTGTTTCCTTGTTGATTCTGTTTAGATAATCTATCCATTGATGTAAGTAGGGTATTAAAGTCCCCGCCTATTATTGCATTACTATTGATTACTTCCTTTATGTTATTTGCTGCTTTATGTATTTGGGTGCTCTCTTGTTGGGTGCATAAATGTTTATATTTGTTATATCTTCTTGTTGGATTGTCCCTTTTATTATTATATAGTGTCTTCTTTGTCTCTTGTTACATCTTTTTTTTAAAGTCTTTTGTCTGATATAAGTATTGTTACGTCAGCTTTCTTTTCTCTTCCATTTTCATGATAAATGCTTTTCAGTCCCTTCACTTTCAATCTGCATGTCTTTAGGTCTAAAATGTGTCTCTGTCACCCTATATCTTTTGATTGGAGGCTTAAGTCCATTTACATTCAATGTAATTATTGATAGGTATGTCCTTAATGCCATTTTGTTACTTGTTTTACCCTGTTCCTATGTAGTTTTTCTCTGTTCCTTTTTTCTTTTACTGTCTTCCCCCAGTTTTCTGGCTTTCTTTAATGATATACTTGGATTCCTTTCTCTTTATTTTTTGTATATTTCTGGTTTTTTATTTGGTTGATCTGGTTACCATTAAGTTTATTTATAACATTTTTAGGCATATAGCAGTCTATTTTAAGTGGATAGTCACTGAAGTTTGAATCCATTCTGAAAGCACTAAATTTTTACTCCTCTCACCTCCATGTTTTAGGTATATGGTGTCATACTTTACATCCTGTTAGTTTGTGAATCCCTTGACTGATTTTTATAGATACACTTAATTTCACTGCTTTTGTGCTTCCTGCCTTTTAATTTTTTTTTTAATTTTTAAATTTTATTTAAATCTAAGTTAATAATAGTGTAATAATAGTTTCAGGAGTAGAATTTAGTGAGTCATCACTTAAGTATGACACCCAGTGCTTATCCCAACAAGTGTCCTCCTTAATGCCCATTACCCATTTAGCCCATCCCCCTCCAGCAACCCTGTTTGTTCTCTGTATTTAAGAGTCTCTTATGGTTTGCCTCCCTTTCTATTTTTATCTTATTTTTCCTTCCCTTTCCCTGTGTTCATCTGTTTTGTGTCTTAAATTCCACATGAGTAAAAACATATGACATTTATCTTTTTATGACTGACTTATTTTGCTTAGCATAATACACTCTAGTTCCATCCATGTTGTTGCAAATGGCAAGCAAGATTTCATTCTTTTGATCACTGAGTGATATTCCGTTGTATTTATATACTACATTTTCTTTATCCATTCGTCAGTCAATGGGCATTTGGGCTCTTTCCATAATTTGGCTATGTTGATAGTTCTGCTATAAACATTGGGGTGCATGGCTTCCTGCTTTCCTTGCTCTTCCCTATGGTCTTTCCTTTCCACTCAGAGTTCCCTTGAACATTTCCTGTGGTTCTGGGTTAGTGGTTATGAATTCCTTTAACTTTAACCTTTGTTTGGGAAACTCTCCTTCTATTCCAAATAATAGGCTTGTTTGATAGGATATTCTTGGTTGCAGATTTGTCTCTTTCATCACTTTGAATGTATCATGCCACTCCCTTCTGGCCAGCCTGCAAAGTTTCTGCTGAAAAATTAGCTGATAACCTTATGGGATTTCTCGTGTATGTAACTGTTTTCTCTTGCTGTTTTAAAAATTCTCTGATCATTACTTCTTGCCATTTTAATTACTAGGTGTCTTGATGTGGACCTCCCTGGGTTGGTTTTTTGGGGGACCCTCTGTGCCTCCTGTATTTGGATATCTGTTTCTTTCCCCAGATTCAGGAAGTTTTCAGCTAGTATTTCTTCAAATACATTTTCTGTTCCTCCTGGGATCCCTATAATGTGAATGTTATTATGCTTGATGATATTGTTGATTTTCCTTAATCTTTCTTTCTTTCTTTCTTTCTTTCTTTCTTTCTTTCTTTCTTTCTTTCTTTTTCTTTCTTCTCCTGGTCAGCTTGAATGCTTTCCATTACTCTGTCCTCCGGGTTGCTGATCCAGTCTTCTGTTTCCTCTGGTTTACTATTTATTCCCTCCAGTGTGCTTTTTAATTTCTGTTATTGAGTTCTTCATGTCTGATTGGTTCCTTTTTATGTTTTCTGTCCCTTTGTTGAGGGTCTCATGAAGGTCCCTCCACTTGTTTCCCAAGTCCAATGAAGATCTTTATGACTGTTACTTTAAATTCTCTATCAGGCATGTTACTTATCTCTGTTTCAGTTAGCTCTCTTGTGGTTTTGTCCTGTTCTTTCATTTGGGACACATTCTTCTCTGTCTTCATTTTGACTAACTCTTTGTGTCTGTTTCTATGTGTTAGGAAATTCAGCTATGTCTCTTGCTCTTGGAAGTAGTGGACTTATGAATAAGAGGTTCTGTAGTGCCCTGCAGTGCAACATCCTTTGTTCTCCAGAACCTGGCACTTTGCTGCTCTATGCTGGATGTCAGTGGGGCTGTTTGTTGTGCTGTCTCTTTAAGGGACAGTTTCCTATTGCCCTCTGGCTCTCTCAGAGCCAAGCCAGCTGATTTTTTAAGTTCAAAGTGTTAAGCCTCTTTGATTGTAAGAACTCCGGAAATTCAACCCTCCCATTTTCAAAGCCAAATGTTTGTGGGCATTTGTCTTCCCAGTGTGGGTCCTTTGTGCCTGTTGTGGGGTCTACTCCCCACCCTGATACCCAGACCTGCGGCATCCCTCCCTCTCATGGACAGTCCTGTGGGTCAGTTTGGCTCCTGACCACATCAGTGCTTCCTAACCTCCTTGATGTGGCCTCTTCTTTACATTTGGTTGTGGAGTCTGTTCTTCCAGTCTTTAGGTCATCTTCCGGGTTCAAAAATAACCATACTTAGGTAGAGCAATCTTTTTACCATGCACCCTCAGGAGAAGGTGACCTGAAACATCATCACATCTTGCAACCTGGAGATTTTGTTGGGAAAAAAACAAAAAAAGCCCACCTCCATAGAGAGTCTTCTACCTCATTGGAAATGCCCTTCCTTATCAGGAACTGCAAACCAAGTCTTATGCCACAAAACTCCAGGGAATAGATTCACATGACATATCTAAAGAAAGCACCAAACTATGACCGGACCCGCATACATCTAATGACGTGAAAGTTAAGATTTCCTGGAATTAAAGCAGATGGCATCTGACAAGACAGCTTTCCCAAGATGTCTGGACCAGGCCTGTATACTTTTTTCTCACCGTTGTGTCTTCTGTCTTTTTTGTGGGAAGACAATACCTCATCTGTATTTCCCAAGCCCTTGTGGAAGGGGGAACCCTCTTCTTTTGATTATAGCTTTTTGGAAAGAGCCTTATCATGCTCCTGGGACAAGCTACTTTTTCACTTTATTTTTGAAAGGTAGGAAGTTCAGAATTCACAATTTCATCTGAACTGTTAACTGACATTGGATTCTTATCCAGATTCATGGTTTCTGAGTTTGCAGCCTTACAGATTCTTTTCTTTCTTTCTTTCTTTCTTTCTTTCTTTCTTTCTTTCTTTCTTTCTTAGCTTATTTATTTATCTTGAGGGAGAGAGCATAAGCAAGGGAGGGGCAGAGAGAGGGGGGAAAGAGAATCTGAAACAGAGCCTGATGCTGGGCTCAAGCTCATGAACCATGAGATCATGACCTGAAACAAAATCAAGTTGGATGCTTAACAGACTAAGCCACCCAGGCGCCCCCAACCTGTATTTTCAGTAACACATTTGGTTCCAAACAGTCTTTTGAGATAAGAATACTGTTTTAAAACATCTTTCAAGTTGTGCTGTTTTACAAAAAATTCGTCAGCCCTTGCTTCAAGTTTACACCTACACTGTAACTTCTCAAGATGCCTCAGTTAATTCCTTTACTGTGGGCTTGCAGTATTTATGATTCTGTTTTCATGGTTTCTTTTTTTTTTAGTTTTTAAAAAAGTTTATTTTTGAGGGGGAAGGGGCAGAGAGAGAGAGGGAAACAGAGGACCCAAAGTGGGCTCCCCACTGTCAGTGCAGAGCCCAATGTGAAACTTGAACCCCAAACTGTGAGATCATGACCTGAGCCAAAGTCAGACGCTTAACTCAGCCACCTAGGTGCTCCTGTTTTCATGGTTTCTTTAAGTGGAGCCTTCCAGGAGGCATACATGACTCCACCTCTGCCTACATAGGAGGAACCTTTCTCCCCTAAATTGGAATAAGTGTCAGTAAATATTTCTGTGGCTACTTCTAGACCTAGTGTCCTGGTTTAGAATCATTATACAATTTGGAGTTGTTATGCTACTTCCTCTTTGTATAATTAAATTTCATACTTTGTGGCCTGTTGGACTTAAAAAAAAAAATGTATCCAGTAATGTGATGCTGGCTCAACTCTTCGAGATTATTTCCAGTAGTAAGGACCTTGAATGGATACAGACTTTAGGTGGGAATACCTGAGTTTCTCTCTCCTAATCTTTCTTGTTACTCAAATGTGGCCTGAAGTGCTTTCCAACTATAGCAGTACTTTCCCTCTAATACAGGATGTGACAATCAGGGAAGATCCTTCCAGGTATTAGGGACAAAATCACTAAATGTGGAAAACTTGCCTCTTGATCAGTGATGCTTCCAAAAAAGGATCTTGATCAAAAGTGGGAAGTGTGAAAATTAATAAAAAGAAACCTCATTTAGACTGGAGTTGGGAGACTGGCAGAGGGAGCTCTGATGTCCTACCTGTCATCAATTGAAGACCCAATGGGGAAGAGCAGAGGTACCCTGCACATGGATACTACTTTAGTATCTTAGCAAGAAGAAAGGATTTCCTCCTGCCCCATTAATGCCCAAGCAATTAGACTGTCATAATTCAGCCAACCAAACGCCACCATACTTCAAGCTTCCAGTATATTCTGATTGACTTTGTGTTTATAATAGCCTTCTCACTTTCCTCCTTTCCTCTATAAAAGAGCATTCTTCTCCTTTGTTCTGCAGATTTACCGGTGCTGTTGCCATAGCTTGCTTGTCCCAGCTAAACGCAGTTTTTTGCTGGTAAAATAACTGGTAGTTTTTATTTTTATGGCTAACAGTGTAAAGAGCAATTCTATTGTAAAGATAGGGACAATTTCCAGTTCTTAATCTAACAGATTTTGAGGCAAGGCATTTAAATGCCAGTAAAAAGGCATATGTACATTGCTTAAGGTAAGTAAAGGTGGTAAAGTGTTTATAAAGAACCTACTCAGTGTGGAAACCTAACATCTGAAAGACTTCCTGTAGCACCCAATACCTCTTCATGGATTGGGCAGTGTATGTGGGCATTTGGAAAATCAATTATGCAAAGAAGAAAAATTTTTTTCATTTGTAAGTTCATGGTTTTTTTCTTTACTGACCTATATCCTTCAAACACAGACTACATTGCTCTTTTTTCCCTTATACTTTCAGTTGATTCATCCAGCTATATTTTTAGGATTTGTATTATGTCACAAGCTTTCAGTATTTTTAAAAACAAATTCAATCTTAATTATTGGAATTAAAATAGGGGAGAAGGTTTGTGATGTAAATATGCTAAAAACTCCAAAATATAATGGCCATTCCAATTTCACATTCTGTAATTTTTATTTTAGTGGGAAGTTACCTAGGAGAAAAATGGATTATACATAGTTAATTCTGAAAACAGAAATGAAATAATGAAATGAAATGAAATAACGGAATGAAATAACAGAAATGAAATAATTCTGAAAACAGAAATGAATAAAAATGAAATAATTTTTTTAAATTGAGAAAATTAAGAAATGTCTGTTTTAACTATTATATCTCCCCTCCCCCTTCCATTCTCCTCATAGTGGCCCAGTGATTTTTGATCTCTCCCTCTTTCTCATTTATTAATGCAAATTTTATGTCCCTCCCCTGCTTAAACACTCTAATGGCTTCCCATTACATCTCAGGATAAAATACAAAATTCTGAGTATCTACAAAGCCCTACTTGATCTTGCCACATTGATCTTTTGGTTCTCTCCTGAGAACGCTTTTTTTTGTTCATAGGTAACCTTCCATCGTGTCCAGATCATTACCCAGATTTCAGTTTTCCCCCAAAGTGTGTAGCTCTACCCTGCCCTACCAGGGTAGCAGGCCCCCTTCATATGGTGTCATGGCCTCTTGCATTTCCATGCAGCCCTTGACACTATTGTAATTGAACGGCTAAAGGACCTGGTTTCTTTAACTTCTGTCACTAATGTCTAGCGAGGTGCATTCCCCATACCTTATTGGAATTCAATAAATATTTGCTAAATCAGTGAATTAAAACTTTATTTGTAATAAAATTATCAGTGAGACTTCTGTGCTTCTAGAATTATCTGTGAAGGGAAAATACTGGTGAAGCATAACATCCACCACCTTAGAACTTAACTTGAGGACTTCTTAAGAAGTTTGTTTCACCAAAAACCATTCGTAGTAAATGCAGTTATCTGGGGCGTTTGCATAGAGGCAGTGGCTCCAGCTGCTGCAGCCAGAAACTTCAATATGAATCAACCTCCTTTCTTTTACTTTACTCGTTCAATCATCACAGAATTATGTTAGTTTTGCCCTTAGGATCTTCCAGATCTGTTCATTTATCTGGCTTATCTCTGCTGCTCCACAATTTTAACTGAGGTCACCTTCATCTTTTGCCTGGATTCTTCCAACAGCTCTCCTGTCAGCAGTGCTGCTTCCAGTTTTAGCCTCTCTTCCCATTTCAGCTTAAGGAATTTTTCTAAAATGCTCATGTAAATGTATACTTAACATGTCTACATTCTTTTAAAACCCTTTCTCTCAGGATAATATGCTAATTTCTCAAGAGGGCTTATAAGGCCTTTCATGAGTTAACCCTGCCTAGATCTCTTTGGTTCTTTACTGCTGTCTCCTTCCAAATCCTAGGTGTCAGCTATACTCAATACTGAGTTGCAGAATCACCATGCTTTCTCTGCCTCTAGGCCTTGGCTCTTTCCACATTTCTCTCTAGCCCGACTTTCGAGGCCTGGTTGATTTCCCCTGCCACCAATGATACTGGGACACCTATGTCTTGTTCACTGTTGTACTCTCAGTGTCTGGTATATGATCAGTGTTTAATGTTATTTTGGGTGGTCAGCATTGTATTCTCTTTGATTTAAGCAATGATGCTTATCTTTGTTGTTTTGGCAGGTCTTTGTGTTTGATGTTGGATATAAAACTTGGAAATTTTATGACTGGTCACAGATTACAACTGTGGTAATTTTTGGAAAATATGATCCAGAACTTATGTGCTACGCTCATTCACACGGAGCCAGAGTAGTGCTAAAAGGTGGGTAACAGTTTTTCACTAGATGTGTCCAGCCAATCAGTAAGTTTACTTGCATTTCTTGTCATCTTGACTTTCCAAAAAATTCCCTTTTCGTGTTTATCTGGTATGTGCTTTATCATCCTAAAATTAATCTCAGATACTGTTTAATTCATTTCACAGATAGTTATTTTTTAAAGAATTAAATAAACCACTCTGATTTTGAGCAAAATGTGAATCCTAATTAGCCTGATGACTTTTAGCTAGTCAGTCTACAATTTCTACTTCTAATTTGAGAATGATTTTACTAGTTATTCTTAATGGTTATTTTGGAGATTGAGTAATGACTTTCTATTTTGGTATATTATTTCTCTATTTGGCAAACTTAAATTGGGGGCTTAATATTCCAAGATAATGAGATGTTTTAAGGTGTTGTGAAATAAATTTCATTAAACTATGAAAAGCACATATGCACAAAAGATGTATATTTCTTCCATAGGAGATATACCCTTAAAAGATATAATTGATCCTACTTTCAGAGCATCCTGGATAGCTCAAAAAGTTAAGTTGGCCAAGGCACAATATATGGACGGAATGAATATAGACATAGAGCAAGAAGCTAATTGTTTTTCACCTGAATATTATGCATTAACTGCTTTAGTCAAAGAAGCCACAGACTCTTTCCATCGTGAAATTAAGGGATCACAGGTAAAAATTCATTTGCTACTTTTTGGAAACTCATTTTCTCTATCAAAATGTATTCATGAAGGTATGACTAATAGAATCTCAGCTTTATTGAGTAGGAAAGAATTTCAGCGCATATATCCTAAAAATATTTTCTGGAACTTTTGAGGTTCTTAATTAGAGAAGTTTTACAGAATTTTAAAGTGCTAAATCTGTTTTCTATTCATAGCACAATACAACATTGAGACTGCCCGACCTACTTGCCTTGCAGCAAGGTTAGAGATATTAAATAGGCAACTGGATTGGCAAGAATCAGAAAGTGCTTAGCCATCCAGGCCCTGCTTTCATCAGTGCAGGACAGAAATCCCTCTTGTCTAAGAGTAGAGGTAGTTTGGGGAAGTCACTTGCTTCATAGGCTCTGAATTACTTGCAAACTGAGGTCCAATAAGTCTCAAAGGACTAACTCTATAGAACTTGACAGAGCTATGGCAAAAGGCTTCCCTACTGCCATAGTGAGCATGATTAGAGCAGAAGATCTTTTAGCTTTTTGCTAAAAGAGCAAAAGGCATATTTACAGGCAATATAGGTAACAAAAGATAATGTGGCCCTGGATCAGTGATCTCAAACCTGGCCTCATAACAAGATAACCAAGAGTATTTAAACACACATACACTCTCTCTCTCTGCAACAAAGCAAGTTAAATGAATTTTTTTGGCCTTCTAGTGCATATAAGTTATGTTTACATTGTACTGTAGTCAATTATTAAGTGTGCAATAGTATGTTTGAAAAATAATGTAAATACCTTAATTAAAAAATACTTTATTGCTATAAATGCAAACCACCATCTGAGCTTTTCACCAAGTTGTAATATTTTTGCTGGGGGAGAGTCTGGCCTCAATGTTGATGGCTGTGACTGATCAGGGTGTTGGTTGCTGAAGTTTGGGGTGGCTGTGGCAATTTCTTAAAATAAGACAGCAGTGAAGTTTGCTGCACTGATCAGCTCCTCCTTTGATGAACAATTCCTCCATAGCATGCAGTGTGGTTTACTAGCATTTTATCCACAATAGAACTACTTCCAAAATTGGAGTCAATCCTCTCAAACTCTGCTCCTGCTTTATTGACTAAATTTATGTAATATTATAAACCTTTTGTTGTCATTTCAACAATATTCACAGCATCTTCACCAGGAATAGATTCCATCTCAAACCACTTTCTCATCCACAAGAAGCAACTCCTCCACTGTGAAAGTTTTACATGAGATTGCAGCCATTCAATCACATCTTTAGGCTGTACTTCTAATCCTAGTTCTCCTAATGTTTCCACCACATCTGTAGTTATTTCTTCCACTAAAGTCTTACACCCCTCAAAGTCTTCAGTGAGGGTGAGTATCAACCCTCCTGTTCCAAACTCCTGTTAATGTTGATATTTTGTTTTTTTCCCATGAATCACGAACGTTCTTAATGGCATCTAGAATGGTGAATCCTTCCCAGAAGGTTTTCAATTAGCTTTTCCCAGATCCTTCAGCAGAATCATTGTCTATGGCAGCTATAGTCCTACTAAATATGTCTCTTAAATAATAAGGTTTGAAATTTGGAATGACTCCTTGATCCATTGACTGCAGAATGGATGCTGTGTTAGCAGGCATGAAAACAAAATTTATCTCATTGTCCATCTCCATCAGAGCTCTTAAGTGACCAGGTACATTGTCAATGAGCAGTCATATTTTGAATAGAAACTTTCTTCAGTAGGTCTCAACAGTAGGCTTAAAACATTCACTAAGCCATATTGTAAACAGGTGTGCCTTCATCCAGACTTTGTTGTTCCATTTATAGAGCACAGACAGAGTGGACATAGCATAATTTTTAAAATTTACTTATTTTTTAATTTACATCCAAGTTAGGCAGCATATAGTGTTATAATGATTTCAAGAGTAGATGCCAGTGATTCATCTCCTATGTATAAACACATAAGGCTCATCACAACAAATGTCCTTCCTAATGCCCCTGCCCCATTTAGCCCATCCCTCCACCCACAACCCCTCCAGCAACCCTCAGTTTGTTCTCTGTATTTAAGAGTCTCTTATGTTTTGTCCCCCTCCTTGTTTTTATATTATTTTTACTTCCCTTTCCTTATGTTCATCTGTTTTGTATCTTAAAGTCCTCATATGAGTGAAGTCTTACGATATTTGTCTTTCTCTGACTGATTTATTTCGTTTAGCATAATCTTCTAGTTCCATCCACATAATTGCAAATGGCAAGATTTCATTCTTTTTGTTTAGTAATACTTCATTATATATATATATATATATATATATATATATATATGCGCCACATCTTCTTTATCCATACATCTGTTGATGGACATTTGGACTCTTTCTATACTTTGGCTATTGTTGATAGAGCTGCTATAAACATTGGGGTGCATGTGGCCCTTTGAAACAGCATACCTGTATCCCTTGGATAAATACCTAGTAGTGCAATTGCTGGGTCATAGGGTAGTTCTTTTTCTAATTTTTTGAGGAACCTCCATACTGTTTTCCAGAGTTGCTGTATCAGTCTGCATTCCCACCAGCAGTGCAAAAGAGATCCTCTTTCTCTGCATCCTCTCCAACATCTGTTGTTGCCTGAGTTGTTAATTTTAGCCATTCTGACTGGTGTGAGGTGATATCTCATTGTGTTTTAATTTGTATTTCCCTGATGATGAGTGATGTTTAGCATTTTTTCATGTGTCTGTTAGCCATCTGGATGTCTTCTTTGGAGGAGTGTCTATTCACGTCTTTTACCCATTTCTTCACTGGATTATTTGTTGTTTGGGTCTTGAGTCTGGTAAGTTCTTTATACATTTTAGATACTAACCCTTTATCTGATATGTCATTTGCAAATATCTTCTCCCATTCCGTTGGTTGCCTTTTAGTTTTGCTGATTGTTTCTTTCGCTGTGTAGAAGCTTTTTATTTTGAGGAGGTCCCAGTAGTTCATTTTTGCTTTTGTTTCCTTGCCTCTGGAGACGTGTTGAATAAGAAGTTGCTGCGGCCAAGGTCAGAGAGGTTTTTGCCTGCTTTCGCCTCTAGGATTTTGATGGCTTCCTGTCTTATGTTTAGGTCTTTCATCCATTTTGAGTTTCTTTTGTGTATGGTGTAAAAAATGGTCCAGGTTCATTTTTCTGCATGTTGCTGTCCAGTTTTCCCAGCACCACTTGCTGGAGAGACTGTCTTTATTCCACTGGATATTCTTTCCTGCTTTGTCAAAGATTAGTTGGCCATGTGTTTGTGGGTCCATTTCTGGGTTCTCTATTCTACTGATCTATGTGTCTGTTTTTGTGCCAGTACCATACTGTCTTGATGATTACAGCTTTGTAATACAGCTTGAAGTCCAGGATTGTGATGCCTCCAGCTTTAGTTATCTTTTTCAGGATTAGTTTGGTTATTCAGGGTCTTTTCTGGTTCCATACAAATTTTAGGATTGTTTGTTCTAGCTCTGTGAAGAATGCTGGTGTTATTTTGATAGGAATTGCATTGAAGATGTAGATTTCTTTGGGTAGTATCAACATTTTAACAAAATTTGTTCTTCCAATCCATAAGCTTGGAATATTTTTCCATTTCTTTTTTTGTGCTGCCTTCAATTTCTTTTATAAGCTTTCTGTAGTTTTCAATGTATAGATTTTTCACCTCTTTTTTTTTAAACAAAGGGTAGTTTATTAAAAAAGAATCAAAACAGAAACTCTAAGTACCAGCGTGTACATTGTACATATTTAAATGACTCACAAGAATAAAGTTTTTTTCCTATACATTAAGATCATACCACCTTGCTGTTTATCAAAAGATGTTCAAGGAGAAATCTGACTCCAAACTGCATACAAGACTGCCGTCTTAAACAGACCACATTTCAAACATGCAACAACACCACTGATAATAAAGCTTTGGAATGGGTGTTCATTCTATTATTCAACTACAAACAGGATAGAAAGCAAGATTAGTTGAGAATTTAATCTAAAATAGAATGGAAGCTGTCATTTTCTGCACCAGCACTCCTCACTCCTCTGCTGCCATCTTTAGTCAAAAATACTCCTTGTTGATCTTGAAGAGTTTCCATCCCTCTTCACTGGACAGATCAGAAGCACCTCTTTTTTGTAGAAGTTGATCGATGGTTCATTCCATTCAGCTACCAAGAAGTGCATGCTGCTGCAGTGACATTTCATGGCAACCTGGCTTAGGTTCTTCAGAATTTCTGATCCTGTGCCAAAGCCTCTATAATCACTCATTCCTAAGAAGTCCTCAAGATACAACAGTTTGCCAATCCACGGGTCATAGGTAAAGTAGTACATGGCGAAACCAACAACACTGTGTCCTTCCGGAGACCAGTGCTCCTTGGGCACTTCTGCAACCAGGCAGTGGTAGAAAGGGTGCTCTCTGAAACCATCCTCTAATAGATCTTTTTCAGTTCATATTACTTGCTCTTCCATATATTCGTATTTGGCCAGTTCCTTGATCAGCTGCAGGATGTCACTGCAGTCTGCGGCAGTGGCCAGGCGGATCACGAATTTAGCCATTTTCGTCTTTTGCTTTTCTTCCCTTTGCGGACCAGGCCCCTATACTTGAACAGCAGGAGGAGGTGGTTCCTCATTCATCTCCCAGGAGCATCCTTTTCTCAGTCAGGCTGGCACCATGACCCGGTGAACCTTTGCAAGTGACGAAAAAGCTTCACCTGTCAGTGACTAGCGCTGCAACTCACCTCTTTAGTTAGGTTTATTCCTACATATTTTATAGCTTTTGTGCAATTGTAAATGGGATTGATTCCTTGATTTCTCTTTCTGTTGCTTCATTATTGGTGTATAGAAATCAACTAATTTATGTGCATTGATTTTATATCCTGTGACTTGGCTGAATTCATGGATCAGTTCTAGCAGTTTTTTGGTGGAGTCTTTTGGGTTTTCCACATACAGTATGTCAGACACGAAGAGTGAAAGTTTGAATTCCTCCTGGCCAATTTGGATGCCTTTTATTCCTTTGTGTTGTCTGATTGCTGAGGCTAGGACTTCCAATACTATGTTGAATAACAGTGGTAAGAGTGGACATCCCTGTCGTGTTCTTGACTTTAGGGGGAAAGCTCTCAGGTTTTTTTTTGTCCATTGAGGATGATATTAGCAGTGGGTCTTTCATATATGGCGTTTATGATCTTGAGGTACGATCCTTCTATTTCTACAGTCTTGAGGGTTTTTATCAAGAAAGGATGCTATGTTTTGTCAAATGCTTTCTCTGCATCTATTGAGAGGATCATGTGGTTCTTGTCCTTTCTTTTATTGATGTGATGTATCACATTGATTGTTTTGAGGATATTGAACCCATTCTGCATTCCAGGTCTAAATCCCACTTGGTCATGGTGAATAGTTCTTTTAATGTATTGTTGGATCCATTTGGTTAGTATCTTGTTGAGGATTTTTGCATCCATGTTCATCAGGGAATCTGACCTGTAGTTTTCCTTTTTAGAGGGATCTTTGGTTTTGGAATCAAGGTAATGCTGGCTTCATAGAATGAGTTTGGAAGTTTTCCTTCCATTTCTATTTTTTGGAATAGCTTCAAAAGAGTAGGCGTTAACTCTTCTTTAAATGTTTGGTAGAATTTCCCTGGAAAGCTATCCAGCACTAGACTCTTGTTTTTTGGGAGATTTTTGATTACTAATTTGATTTCCTTACTGGTTATGGGTCTGTTCAAATTTTCTATTTCTTCCTGTTTTAGTTTTAATAGTTTATATGTTTCTTGGAATTTGACGATTTCTTCCAGATTGCCTATTTTATTGGTGTATAATTGCTCATAATATTCTCATTAATTTCTGCAAATTCTCTTATTTATTTCTGCAGTGTTGGTTGTGATCTCTCTTTCATTCTTGATTTTATTTATTTGGGGCTTTCCTTTTTCTTTTTGTTCAAACTGACTAAGGATTTATCAATTTTGTTAATTCTTTCAAAGAACCAGCTCCTGGTTTTATTGATCTGTTCTGTTTTTTTGATTTCAATAGCATTGATTTCTGCTGTAATCTTTATTTCCTGTCTTCTGTTTTTTTTTTTTTTTATTTTTAAATATTTGTTTATTTTTGAGAGAGAGAGAGAAAGAGAGAGGGAGGGAGGGTGGGTGAGGGGAAGAGAAAGGGAAACACAGAATCTGAAGCAGGCTCCAGGCTCCCAGCTGCCAGCCCAGAGACTGATGCAGGGCTCAAACCCATGAACTGCGAGATCATGACCGGAGCGAAGTTGGGAGCTTAATCGACTGAGCCACTCAGGTGCCCCCTGGGTTTTATTTGCTGTTCTTTTTCCAGCTCTTTAAGGTGTAAAGTTAGGTTGTGTATCTGAGACCTTTCTTCCTTTTTTAGGAAGGCTTGGATTGCTATGTACTTCCCTCTTATGACCGCCTTTGCTGCATCCCAGAGGTTTTGAACTGTGGTGTTATTTTCATTGGCTTCCATGTACTTTTTAATTTCCTCTTTTTAACTTCTTGTTTAGCCTACTTATTGTTTAGTAGGATGTTCTTTAGTCTCCAAGTATTTGTTACCTTTGCAAATTTTTTCTTGTGGTTGATTTCAAGTTTCATAGTGTTGTGGTCTGAAAATATGCACAGTATGATCTCGATCTTTTTGTACTTGTTGAGGGCTGATTTGTGTCCTGGTATGTGATCTATTCTGGAGAATGTTCCATGTGCACTCGAGTAGAATATTTATTGTATTCCATTGCTTTAGGATGAAATGTTTTGAATATGTCTGGTAAGTCCATCCAGTCCAGTGTGTCATTCAAAGTCATTGTTTCCTTGATTATTTTCTATTTATATGATCTGTCCATTGCTGTAAGTGGGGGTGTTGAAGTCCCCTACTATTATGGTATTATCATCAATGAGTTTCTGTATGTTTGTGATTAATTGATTTATATATTTGGGTTCTTCCACGTTTGGAGCATAAATGTTTACAATTGTTAGCTCTTGGTGCGAAGACCCATTAATTATGATATAATGCCCTTCTTCATCTGTTACAGTCTTTATTTTAAAATCTAGATTGTCTGATATGAGTATGGCTACTCCAGCTTTGTTTTGGCGACCATTAGCATGTTAGATGGTTCTCCATCCCCTTATTTTCAATCTGAAGGTGTCTTTAGGTCTAAAATGGGTCTCTTGTAAACAGCATATAGATGGATCTTGTTTTCTTATCCATTCTGTTACCCTATGTCTTTTGATTGGAGCATTGAGTCCATTGACGTTTAGAGTGAGTACTGAAAGATAATAATTTATTGCCATTATGTTGCCTGTAGAGTTGGAGTTTCTGGTGGTGTTCTTGGTCCTTTTAGTCTTTGTTGCTTTTGGAATTTTTTTTTCCTTTTTTTTTTTCTCCCCTCAGAGTGTACCCTTTAAACTTTCTTGCAGGGCTGGTTTAGTTGTCACAAATTCCTTTAATTTTTGTTTGTCTGGGAAACTTTTTATCTCTCTTTTTTGAATGACAGTCTTGCTGGATAAAGAATTCTTGGCTGCATATTTTTCCGATTCAGCACATGAATACATCCTGCCACTCCTTTCTGGCCTGCCAAGTTTCTGTGGATAAGTCTGCTGCAAACCTGATCTGTCTTCCCTTGTAGGTTAAGGACTTTTTTTTTCCTTGCTGCTTTCATGATTCTTTCCTTGTCTGAGTATTTTGTGAATTTGACTATGATATGCCTTGTTGATGGTCAGTTTCTGTTGAATCTGATGGGAGTTCTCTGTGCTTCCTGGATTTTGATGCCTGTGTCTTTCCCCAGGTTAGGAAAGTTTTCTGCTATGATTTGCTCACATAACCCTTCTACCCCTTTCTCTCTCTCTTCATCTTCTGGGACCCCCTAAGATTCAGATGTTATTCCTTTTTAATGAGTCACTGAGTTCTCTAATTCTTATATCATGCTCTTTTGCCTCAGTTTCCCTCTTTTTTTCCTGCTTCATTATTCTGCATAAGTTTGTCCTCTGTACTGCTGATTCACTGATCTGCTTCATCCATCCTTGCTGCCATGGGAACCATTCAAGATTGCAGCTCAGTTATAGCATTTTTTATTTCGTCCTGACTAGATTTTACTTCTTTTATCTCTGCAGAAAGGAATTCTATGCTTTTTACAACCCCAGTTAGTATTCTTCTTGTCGTGATTCTAAATTCTGGTTCAGACATCTTGCTTGTATCTGTGTTGATTAAGTCCCTGGCTGTCATTTCTTCCTGTTCTTTCTTTTGGGGTGAATTCCTTTGTTTCATCATTTTGAAGGAAGAAAAAGAATTAATAAAATTAAAAAATTAAAAAATAAAAATTAAAAACTTAAAAACAACACACACAAAAAATCAAATAAAGGATGCTAGATATTAGGTATATTTAGGTCTGGTTGTTGAAAGAAGTGTGACAGAATAGATTAAAAAAAGGGAAAGAAAAGAAAAAAAGGGGAAAAAAAGGAAAATTAAAATTAAAAAACTGAATACAATAAAATAGAATAAAGTGAAATGATGAAAGTAAAATAGAATTTCAGAAATTTACAAAAAAGTAAAAATATAGAAAAAAATTAAAGAAAAATCTTTTTTATAAAAACGGATAATAAAAATAAACTTTTTCTTTCTGTATTCAAGAATAAGAAAATAAAAAGAAAAAAAATGAATAGAGGGACCAGCGAACAGAATGAAATACGATTGAAATTACATCCATTTTCCCCTAGAATTCAAACTATGAAGCACTTTATAATCTGTAAACTAAGCAGGTGGAGAGATTTGTGGTGTTCCTCTAGAGTGCGGTTGGCCCAGTTGGGCGGGGCTTGGTGTAATGGCTCTGTTGTCCACTAGATGGCACTGCTTAGTTTACTGGGGTGACACATGTAGGCATATATGCCCTTACTCAGGAGGGGTGAAAATGGTGTTACCCAGCTACCTAGTCTCTAATATCAGAATTCTGTGCTCTCACTGACTGGCAATCATGCACCCTTCCTTTGTCTCTGGCTTCTGTCCACTCCCCACTTCTACACAGTCCATGACAAAGCCATCAACCACCAGGGGCACCTCCCTCCCGAGTTTTATCTCAGAGGGGGCTGTTTCCAAACCCCTCACTTCTGAGGGACTGTGGCTTTGACCCACTCAAACCCTCTGGGGGATGGTCTCGCTGAGCAATGGCCGGGTGCCAGCCCACCCCCTGGAATGTTCATGCACCTGTAACTGCTGCAGATGCCCAGAGACTGCAGCTGGGTGCCAGCCCACCCCAGAAAAAGTTTGCGTGATCATGTAGCAGCAGCATTTCAGGGATTATGATAAATCACAACACACACCTGGTGCCAGGTTTCACCCTTAATGTCCTTGTTCCAACACCAGTGAATGTGGCTACTCTCCAGGGTCTGCTGGGACCTTTGCCTGTGGGGAGGCCACACAGCCTCTACCAAATGTCCTCCCAGCAGGGGAATCACCTCTCCCCATGTTCCCTGAGGACCCCTCGGACCTTGCTCTCTGCTCCTGGGGATTTGCCCTTCCCACCAGAGCTCTGCCAGGTATTGAGCTGCAGAGTTTCAGACTCTGTTCTCCCCTGTTTATAGAGACTTAATGGTATATAAGCCCTCTTTCTACTTTCTCCCCACCCCCCCTTTTTTTTTTGGCTTGCAGTCCCTTTTTCTCTTTTTTGTTCAGTCCACTCTTTCTCCTTCTCTTGATCTGCTTTCGGGGCTGGGGGGGAGTGCTTTTCCTGTACTCTCCCCTGTCTCTGTCCTCTCTCCACAAGCAAAAACAGCTCCCTACCCTCCGTGGCTTCTGTCTCTCCCCAGTTCATCTCTCCACGCCATGTAACTGCTGAGTTCTGTGGTTCAAGTTGTGCAGATTGTTGTGTTAATCCTCAAATCAGTTTTCCAGGTGTGCAAGATAGTTTGGTGTTGATCTAGCTGCATTTCAGAAATAAGAAAGGCAAAAAAAAAGTTCCATGCTGCTCCAGCATCCTGGCCCCCTCTTCCAGGTTTAGCATAATTCTCAAGGGCCCTAGAATTTTCATGATGGTGAATGAGAATTGGCTTCAGCTTAAAGTCACCAGCTATTTTAGTCCTTAACAAGAGACTTTGTCCTATGAAGCTTTGAAGTCAGAAATTGACTGACTTCTTTCTAGCTATGGAATTCCTTAGATAACATCTTCTTCCAATTAAGGCTGTTTTGTCAATCTTGAAAATCTATTGTTTAGTGTAGCCACCTTCATTAATTATCTTAGCTAGATCTTCTGGATAACTTGCTGCAGCTTCTATGTCAGCACTTCTTGCTTCACCTTGCACTTTTATGTTATGGAGAAAGGTTTTTTTCCCCTTCAACCTCATGAACCAACTGCTGCTGCTTCAAACTTTTCTTTTGCAGCTTCCTCACCTCTCCCAGCCTTCAAAGAATTGAAGAGTTAAGGACTTTCTCCCTGGATTTGGCTTAAGGGAATGTTGTGGCTGGTTTGATCTTCCATCTAGACCATTAATACTTTCTCCATATCAGCAATATGGCTTTCACTTTCTTATAATTTTTACTTTCTTACAATTTTTACTTTCTTATAATTCATGTGCTTACTGGAGTAGCACTTTTAATTTCCTTCAAGAACTTTTTGCTTTCACAACTTGGCTGTTTGGCACAAAAAGTTTAGCTTTTGGCCTGTCTCAGCTTTGACATGCCTTCCTCACTAAGCTTGATCATTTCTACCTTTTGATTCAAGTGAGAGATATGTGACTCTTCCTTTCACTTGAACACTTAGAGGCCATTTTAGAGTTATTAATTGGCCTAATTTAAATGTTGTGTCTCAGGGAATAGGGGTGCCCAAGCAGAGGGACAGAGACATGGCAAAAACCACTGGGTGCAGTCAGAACACACACAATATTCTGGGTTGTTTGCCATTTTATATGGGCATGGTTTGTGGCACCCTGAAACTATTGCAATAGTAACATTAAAAATAACTATTCAGAAATCAGAAAAATAATAAAAAAGTTGATTTGTTGACTCATTTGTTGTTTAGTAGCATGTTGTTTAGCTTCCGTGTGTTTGTTTTTTTTCTTTCTTTTTTTTTTTTTTTTGGTAATTGATTTTTAGTTTCATTCCTTTGTGGTTGGAAAATATGTTTGATATTTCAGTTTTCTTGAATTTATTGAGACTTGTTTTTGTGGCCTAACATCCTCTATCTTGGAGAATGTTATATATAGAGATATAGATATAGATATATGTATATATATGTATAGATAGATATATGTTCTATATATATATATGTATATATATATGTTCTATATATATATCTATATATCTATATAGATATATCCGTTAAGTCCATCTAGTCTGATGTGTCATTGAAAACCACTGTTTCCCTGTTGATTTTATGTCTGAATGATCAAATCCATTGATGTACGTTGGGTTTAAAGTCCCCTGCCACTATTATATTACTGTCCATTTTTTCCTTTAGGTCTGTTAAGTTTTGCTTTATGTAGTTAGGTGCTTCAATGTTGGGTGCATAGATATTTACAACTGTTATATCCTCTCATTGGATTGATGCTTTCATCTTATGTATGCTCTTTTCTGTTTCTTGTTATAGTCTTAAAGTCTATTATGTCTGAGATAAGTATTGCCCCACCTTTTTCTTTCCTTCCATTTGCATGGGGTATTTTTCCATCCTGTTACTTTCAGTCCATATGTGGTTTTAGGTCTGAAATGAGTCTCTTGTAGGAACATATCAATGAGTCTTTTTTTTTTTTTTTTTAACCATTCTGTCACTCTGTCTTTTGATTGGAATATTTAGACTATTCACATTTATAGTAATTATTGATAGGTATGTACTTACTGCTATTTTGTTGTTTTCTGATTGTTTTGTAGTTTTTGTCTTCTTGCTCTTATTGTGATGGGTGGCTTTTTAGTGTTATGTTTTGATTTCTTTCTCTTAATTTTTTGTATATCCATCATAGATTTTTGGTTTGTAGTTACCAAGAGGTTCATATATCTTAAGTATATAGCAGTCTATAATAAGTTGGTCAGTTATGTTCAAACACATTTTGTACGTAGTTCATTTTTCTCCCCCTCATTTTATGTATGTTGTCACATCTTATATCTTTTTACTTTGTGAGCCCCATCACTACATTTTTAGATATAATTGATTTTACTACTTTTGTCTATTAACCTTCATACTAGCTACGTAAGTGATTGTTCTACCTTTATTGTATCTCCTTTTACTGGTGAAATTTTTCATAATTTTGTTCTAATTATGGCCTTTTTCTTTACATGTAAAGAAGTCCCTTGAACATTTCTCGTAACTGTGGTGATAAATTTCTTTAACTTTTGTTTGGAAAACTCTCTCCCCCCTTCAATTCTGACTGATAACCTTGCCAGTTAGAGTATTCTTGGAAGTTTTTCCCTTTCTGTGCTTTGACTAGATCATGCCAGTTCTCTCTGGCTTATAAAGTTTCTGTTGAAAACTCATCAAATAGCTTTAACCCTTGTATGTAACTAACTCCTTGTGCTGCTTTTAAAATTATGTCTTTAATCTTTAACACTTTGATTATTGTCTTGTGTACCTCCTTGAGTTCATCTTATTTGGAACTCTCTGATTCTTGAAATTAGATGTCTGTTTCCTTCCCCATGTTAGGGACATTTTTGGCTATTATTTCTTTAAATAAATTTTCTGTCCTCCTCTCCCTCCTCCTCTCCCTTTTCTCCTCCTGGAACCCCTAGAATGTGAATGCTTATTCACTTGATGTCCAAGATATTCCTTACCATATCCCCATTTAAATTTTTTTTTTCTTTTTGCTGTTCAGGTTGAGTGCTTTCCATTATCCTGTCTTCTAGATTGTTGGTCCATTCTTATGCATCCTCTAATCCACTCTTGATTCCCTCTTGTGTATCTTTCATCTCCATTACCATATTCAACTCTGATTTTTTTTTTTTTTAAAGTTTCTGTCTCCTCTTAATGTTTTGAATCTATCCATTCTTCTCTGGTGAGCATCTTTATGACTATTACTTTAGAGTCTTTATTGGGTAGATAGCTTATATTCATTTCATTTAGTTCCTTTTCTGAATTCTTTTGTTTGAAGCATATTCTTCTTTGTCATTTTGCTTGACTTTCTGAGTTTGTTTCTATGAATTAGGTAGAACAGCTACTTCTAAACTTGAAGGAATGGTCCTATGTGTGTAATCATCCCCTGTGTAGACTGTGTGCACCTGGTAATTTTGGCCAGCTGGCTGGAGTGGTGGCTAGCATGAGTTCCCCTGCAGGGTGGGGCCACCCTGCTGAGATGTCAGAGTTGAAGTGGGCATAGGCTGGGACAGTCCCAGGGTTCTTTGTGCAGAGGGTGCCTTGGCAGGACAGGTGAAGCTTAAGTGGGTAGACTTCTCAGGACATTTGTGCACGGGTACTCTGGCAGGGTGGCTGGAGTCGAGGCAGGCACAGGCCAGGGTGTCTCAGCATGCTTTTCTGGGTGGGGAATGCCCTGGAAAATTGCCTGGAGCCAAAGCAGTGCAGGCCTGAAAAGTTTTAGGGTGTTGTGCACCTCTGTCACTTTGGTGAGACAGCTGTAACTATGGTAAATGCTGACCAGGGTTGTCTTATGTGCTCCGTATTCGATCTTCCTTGTGGGACGGGTAGGGCTGGTGTGGACTAGGAGCCTAGGGCTTACTGAAGTGGTAAGCTGCCTTGGGTACCCACCCAGGCCCTGCTCCTGTTCATGATGTCAAGGTAGTGAGGGAATATAAACCCTGGTGCTTGCCAACCCTTCTGACCCAAAGATTTCTAGCAGCTCCCCCACTTTTTGACAGAGTTCTAGGACTGGATTTTGTATATTCTAATTGATTGATTCATTATTTATTTATTTTTGAGAGATAGCGCACAAGTGGGGTAGGGGCTAAGAGAGAGAAAGAGAGGGAGACACAGAATCTGAAGCAAGCTCCAGGCTCTGAGCTGTCAGCACAGAGCCTGACACAGGGCTCAAACCCATGAACAGTAAGATCATGACCCGAGCCAAAGTCAGAGGCTTAACCAACTGTGCCACCCAGGAGACCCTCTAATCTTTTATTAAAAAGTTGCTTTTTTCCCCCTGTACCAAGGCAGACAAATCTTCTCATGGTCTCCCAGTATATATCCCTCCCCACTGCAAGTAGCAGCATCAGGGGGGTGGGGACTTCCTTTGTAGCCGTGTCTACATCTCTCTTGCTGTCTTCTAGGTGGTGTGTTTCTCTTCTGTTGTGCAAAAGCTGCTCAGTCAGTCGTCAGTTCTTTCAGAGGAACTGCTCTATAGGTGTAGATTTAGTATGTCTGTGGAGCAGGTGGTTTCTGGGTTTTCCTACATCATCATCTTGGACCTTCCCTCCTCAGACAAATACAGTTTAGATCAAGAATAGCAAATACCTGGTACACAGGTCAACATACTCCTCTCCTCACAAATTTTGTTCTCAGAAAACGTTTCCTTCATTTTCTAGATTGCTGTTACTAAGAGACTAGAGTTAGTGTAAGGGAAACAACCTCTTTGCTAGCCCAGATTATGCTACAGTGAAAGGGCAGGGAGGAAGAAATTGAACAGACTTTGCAATAGGAGTGTCTATTTCCAATTTTGAGGGGCAAGTAGAACAATTTGGCCTATTATGTCAAATTCATGTATCGAAATTAGTGGAAGGTACAGTTGCTAAGGCATGCCAGATTGTGGAAGGTCCAGAATGTCAGACTGAAGCATATGCATTTTATTCTGTATGTGGTGTTACATGGTAGAAAGTGTTTGGGGAAGGTTATTCCATAGTAGTATGTATAATAGTCTAGAGGAGAAATGGAAACCAGTAAATACTAATCCAAGTCTAATAACTTGAGATTTATAGTTTGGATTAGGATGATGGCATAACACTAACACTCAGGAAGTCTTCAATAAATATTGAAAATTAATGGAAAGAAAGAAGCAGAACCAGTTATGAGAAGCCACCCAAAGGAAAATGGGAGATTAGTTATGGGGTGTGAGAGAAGTCAGATAATAGCCCTAAAGTTCTTAAACTGGCCACCAAAAAAAAAAAAAAAAAAAAAAGACAAATAGAGTCTGGAAGGAGAAATGAGGTTTGGGGAAATGATGATTAAGATTACAGAATTATGCTCTTTTATTAATGTGATGTATCACATTGATTTGAGAATGGATAAAGAAATTGTGGTTTATATATGCAATGGAATACTATGTGGCAATGAGAAAGAATGAAATACAGCCTTTTGTAGCAACGTGGATGGAACTGGAGAGTGTTATGCTAAGTGAAATAAGTCATACAGAGAAAGACAGATACCACATGTTTTCACTCTTGTGTGGATCCTGAGAAACTTAACAGAAGACCATGGAGGAGGGGAAGGGAAAAAAAAAATGTTAGGGAGGGAGCCAAAACATAAGAGACTCTTAAAAACGGAGAACAAACTGAAGGTTAAGGGGAGGGAGGGAGGGAGGGGGAGGATGAGTGATGGGTATTGAGGAGGGCACCTGTTGGGATGAGCACTGGGTGTTGTATGGAAACCAATTTGACAATAAATTTCATATTTAAAAAAAATTCATTTTGCCTATATAAATAAAAAAAAGATTACGGAATTATGGTCCTAGAATTAAAGAGCTAGAAATATGCCAGAAGAGTTCTTTCCACACAATGATTTTTTTACAGGTAGGAAAACCAATTCAGATGTTTTTAGAGACACAGACCTAATTATAACAGAGCCAAAACTAGAACCAAAATCATTTTGATTTGTCTAATATACGAATGCTGCTTTCTCAAAAATAGATTAACCATTACAGGAAATCCAGGTAAAAATAGTCTTTCTTTTTTCTGAGGGAGAGAGAGGGTGCAAGTGAATGAGGGCAAAGAGAGAGAGAATCCCATGAGGGGCAGAGAAACAGAAAGGGAGAGACAGAGAAGTGAGGCTCACAAGAAGCAGGGCTCAAGCTCACTGGATGTGGGGTTCGAACTCACTAACTGTGAGATCATGACCTGAGCCGAAATCAAGAATCAGATGCTTAACCGACTAAGCCACCCAGGTGCCCCAGGTAAAAGTACTAATGCTCAGGAGAGATAAGGACTTCTACAGTGGATTTGAAATTTTCCTTTTTAGAGGTGATCATTTGGTTTCTCTGTTACTATAGTATAGCTCCATTTTATAATAGGAACCAGTGATAAAATGGGATTGGATGTGTAAAAAATTCACTTTATAACCTATTTTGCTGTAGTGCTATTGAGGAAAGCTTGTACTTATAAAGCTGAGATTCCATTAGTGTTAATAGATAATTACAACTCTTTTTAGGACTTTGTCAAAATTCTATAACAATAAATTGGCCAAAGTGTAAAAATTTTAATTGCATTATCTTAATTTTCGTAATAATTAATGTGTTTAATGAGTATCTAAAGGAAAAAGAAACCTTTAATGATGCTTTAGAACATTTGCCCATATATAAAATAATGCAAATTAATATCTGGTTAAGGCAATAAATATTTTAAAGAGACTCATCTTTGTTGAAGACTGGCTTACAAAAATGAAAGGTAATTCATCATTCAGGTTTTATTTGAATATTCCCATAAAATAACATTTAAGTGATTTGTTCAACATTTTGAGTTGATTAGTTTATCGCTACAGCCATAAACCACTTTCTTTAACTGTAATGTTGGATTAAACCTATCATGTAACATAATTGAATATTAGACTCCCAACCCAGGACAGTCAACTTGTACCAAGAGATGACCTATCTAGCCCACACAATATTTTTAACAACTTCTGTACTTGAATTATTTTAGTTGTGCTTACTCTTTAGTTGCTTAGTGACCCACCTACACCCTATTGTCATTACGTCTATTTCTTTCAATCAGTTGAGGTACCAGTCTAGCCTCTAAAGACATTTAAAATTCCTCTTCTACACAGTGCCCTGCTCCTGGTCATTGTATCTGTCCAAATATATGTCTGGGTTAACCCATCGGGGAAAAAATATCTTAGAACTGTTCTTCTTCTATAAGCATATAGAACCCTATGTTCATATATGTAAATAGATCTTTTTTTCTTGGGTAGTATGAAGCAAATATATATAATAAAAAACTGACATAATAAGCATATTTGATCATGTTACATAAAATGGTACGTGTTTTTCCACAGGTAACCTTTGATGTAACTTGGTCTCCAAAGTGCAAAGACAGGTGCTATAATTACACTGGAATTGCAGATGCTTGTGACTTTCTCTTTGTGATGTCTTATGATGAACAAAGTCCGGCCTTGTCAGAATGTATTGCAGCAGCCAATGCTCCCTATAAGGAGACATTAACTGGTAAGAATCCACAAAATGATCACTTTAACATTAAGGTTATTTTAGTATTTCTAAATCATTTGTATACCTTTTCCATTTGTAAAGCTTTCTTGAAACATGAATATCACTTAATTTGGAGAGCTTTCAAGTTTACATAAAGTTTTCACTTAATTCTTCTAAAAATTTTGTGGGATAGATATATTATTAATCCTCTATTATAGATGGGATGATGAGTGTTAAGTTCTCTTTGTATTGCTACTAAGTATTATTTAGTTGGGGCTCAAGCAGGTGTTCTAACTTCAAGTCAAAACTTTTCTCCCAAAGTTACATAAAGGAGATTATTTGCTTATCTAGAATTTGACATGATATTTTTGTTGAAATAACCAATGTTAGCTAATAGCAAAGATAGTTATAATGTGAGTAGCTACTGTGCATGATTGATAGAGGACTGTCTTATTTGGCATTTATTATTAGCACCCATGCTATATCACTATTAGAATTAAGAGTACTTCTGATCTATCATTCATATCACATCAGCCAATTCAATAAAAGATTTCTTGCTATCTTTTGGACTCAAGTGAAATTTTCTGAGATAATTGGCCCTGCTTTAAGTATTGATTAATAAAAAATATTTTTCAATTTAGAGAGAAAAATCTTAGAACCTATCCTCATCATGTCCAAATTAATAATCTGATCATATGCATATGCCACTTATAATTTGGAAAATAACTGTTATAACTACAAAGTAATTCATTTTTCCAAACTGTGTTTCATAAAGGAGATAATTGTGTCCTAACAATATTAGGCTCATTATCAAATATGTTTGTGAAATAAGGCATACTCTACCCCTCTCTTGGATATTTAACAGTACACAATAAAGGCTCTTAAAAACAGCAAATTTACTTAATTCAACTTTCTGATAATCTTGGAACATCTTTGGGTGGGAAAACATTTTGCAGCATTGGGCACAGCAGGGACTGACCAGGAATCTGTTCATATTTCTTTGTTTCCTAACTATAGATTGAGTACAGAGTAATTGGGGGACATTTCTTGTCCCTAGCTGTAATTCATACTTATAGAAAGCACAATTGTTCCATGTTATAGAAATATGCCATATGAAATTCTGAGGCCATCCCTGCCAGAGAGTTATATCATGTCTTAGCAGTTAATACACAATTAACATGCTTTCCTGAAATGTGTCATTCTTCCTAGAAATAAATTTTATGAGTTTTTTGCTACAATTTGATCTTGTTTTAAATGTGTTCTAATATTCAAAACAAATCACTTACGTCATATTAGAGAAACACTCTGTTGGTATTTTGCATAAATGTACTTGTTTTTTCAAACTTAGCTTCCGAATGGTTGAATAGCTTGTATAAACCCATTAGTAGAATATAAAGTGAAAAAATATGCCTTTTCCGTCCCAACTTGATTAGGGTATGATGACTACATCAAGATCGGCATTAACCCTGAGAAACTTGTAATGGGTATCCCCTGGTATGGTTATGACTATACCTGTCTAAAGCTATTGGAGGTAAGAACAGATTATTTCCTATATGATTTTTTTCTCTATTATATTTTTGGAGCCTGTTTTGTTTTGTATATGAACATAGTTTGAGACTAAAAAGGTAGCGTTTAATTATTTAATCCCATGGAAGTTTCTGAATGTTACATATTTTCTTTTTACTTTTATTAGGTATAGTCAGGTTATTTATAGTACATATTTTATTTCTAATAGTTTTTGATTACATTTTCTGATTGGGTTTCTAAGACTTGCTTAACTGATAAATGTATAACATGAACATTTTATATTTCTAGGATCGTGTTTGTACCATTCCAAAAGTCCCTTCCTGGAGGGCCTCTTGTGGTATTGCTTCAGGACAGCAGGTGCCCTATAAAATAATTATGAAGCACGTAAATAGTTCTATTTCTGGAAGCCACTGGGATAAAAATCAGCAGGCCTCTTACTATAACTATAAAGTAAGACTTTTCACAAGTTATGAACATTCTATTTTCATAACTGCATGTTTTCATAATTACATATTTGATATTAAGAATTTCTATCAGTTTTCTTTTAGGGTACAACATAGAGTTTAGATGAGTAAACTTGTGATCAGGTACTTTACTTTCCAGCTGAGCAGTTCAACTTATGCTAATAATATAACTTCTTTGCATGGGCCACTTGTCATGTTAGATAAGGTTATAAAAACATGCATATCACAAACAGGATCTCCTGTAATAATTGACAGCTATGTATGATAACTGTGGCTTTGGGCCAAAATAGGTTACCACTCAGTAAGCCTTCATTTCAAGGTAGCCTAAAGGTTCTGATGAGGCTGTTTTTTATAGGGAGGCATGAGGCTGAGAATAAAGAATGCATCATCATGGAATCAGTGGAAAATGGTATAAACTATGTGACATTAGACACATTATATTACAAACAGAAACTTGAAGAAGTAGAGGAAATGACCAGAGCAATTCTGTCAGGTAGTGTTTGATAAATAGTAATTGCCATACAAAGAGGCAAAAGTAATATTTTTCATAATTTACCTTCAATATAATACAAACTTTTCCACACACCTCAATTACAAGCCATCTTTGAATTTACTTTGGATTCTGTTACTGTAAAAGGAGCCCTAAAATATGATGTAAGTTGATTCCAGTAGGAATTTATATTCCTTAATAATGGCCTGTTCCCAATTTATGAAAAATGACTATAAACCCACATATTTAATAAATGCTTTGGTGTAGAGATTTCTATACCTTTATAAACCCATTAAACTAGGGTATATTATAATCTTGTCTTTGCCAAACAGTGTAATATTTTACACTCTGGGGTACTATTATTTGTAGTCCCTGACTTATTTTTTTCCTTAATGAATAAGACAAATTCTTTAAGGTTTTACAATTCAGGAAGCCTTTTGATAAACCTTTTGAAAGTCATTTATTTAATGGCACTTTAGACAACAGTTTAGCTATAAAACTGTTTTGTTCCTCTTTTTCACTCATTGTAAAATTCCATAGCAACCAAAATCAAGTTTCTTGTTGTGATTGAAGAGAATCGTTTTTGCTTTCTTATGCTGTTTGAGCCATAGCAGCCTCATCATGCACTCGATATTCCCAAAAGCATATGTATGCCTTAATCATGAATAGATCAATTTTACATATGCTCAGTTTTTCATCCTTTCATCCTTCACTACTTTGAGGCATTTGAAATTTCTTAACATTATCAAAAGGGCTCAAAGTACTCACTAAATAATGGCAAAGAGATATGTGTCTTTGGATTCATCCCTGAACCTGCAAAAATAAATATTTCTATATTTACATAGAGGTTGCCTTTTAATAGTGAATCACAATTTAAAATTTTAAATAGAATATAAAATATTCTTGTAGTAAATGAGCCTACTATACTTAAATATGCCAGTTTATTCATTTACCAAGTGACTAATGTCCTGCAAAGTAGTCCTAATTCCAGTGGTGCTACCATAAATAAAATTATTACTGGCATCCATTGAGAATTGCCTTTAAAAGTTTCCCAGATGTATATAAAAATCAGTATAATTATTTAAAATCACAGTTGATTCTATTTTTTATTTCCTATCTTTTCCCCCTTTCCTTTACCCTTTGCCTAGTTTTTCTGTTCCTTTTCTCTTTCTTTTATCCAATAGCTTATCTACCTTCTAGGAGAGACTGTGTTAGTACTAGAGGCAGTTGATGCTGAGGAGGACTTTAAAGGGTGGAAGGTGAGCATAAGACCATTTTCAGATTTTCTCATCTACAAAAATGTGTGTGCATAAGTTACCCATGGAATCCACACCCGACAGGCTCTTAAAATCAATTCTGTAAGACCTGGAAAAGGAGATATTTTCCTCACCCATTACCTTTTGATATGACTGATTCATCACAGATGAAGTCATCTGCTGAGTTCTTAATTAGGCACATTTCCAGGAACTGTAGAAGAAAAAAAAAATACATAAACTGGCTTAGAGGACCAGAGCAGTGATCCTCCTTAACTGTGTCTGCATATCAGAATTATCTAATGGAATGGCAAAACACAAAACAAATGTATGCCCTGTCATCAGCCCTGAAGATTTTTTCATGTGGTGTGGGTCCCGGTAGTTTGTGTTTTTTAAAGCCACACAAGTGCTTCAGATGTACATCTTGGTTGATAATCATCAGATCAGACCAAGGAAGGAATCTTAGGACATGAGAAGGACTTTATATAGAATATATTATGAAGTTCATTTGTTCTCTTCTCTTGTGAACTCACCACAATCATATCTAGAAAGTACCACATACAGAATCATGGAAGCAGAAAATATTGTGCCCTAAAATCTTTATTTCATTGTATCATTTTTGAGTCATTGGATTTAATATTGTGCTGAATAGTTTAATTTCTTCTTCTAGGATTCTTCTGGCCATTTGCATCAAGTGTGGTATGATAACCCTCAGAGCATTTCTTTAAAGACAGCATACATACAAAAGCATGGCTTACGAGGCATTGGCATGTGGCACGCAAATTGTCTTGACTACTCTGGAGATGCTGTAGCCAAACAGCAAACCAAAGAAATGTGGAAAGTCTTAAACCCAAAGCTGTGACAGATGAGCATCTTTTGTCAAACTAAGATTTAGAAAAATGATCTGTATAAATAGATCCGTTTCTTGAAGAAATGAAAATGTATACATTTTTGTCATATAATTTAGTTATATTTAAAAGCAATTAAAAGCAGATAAATGCTTTGGTTATCTAAAAACAAAGGTAAGAAGTCAACTTGCTATATTTATTCTTCTGTGTTTAATACTATAATTAGGAAAAATTGTTTTCAGAATTTTATTGCTGATTTTTAAAATATGTATAATTTGAATTGGAAATTATTTGCTTAGACTAGATTTTTTAAAACCTAGTCTTTGAGAAGCAGTTAGCTCTGTACTTTTTGTTCCAAAAATTTTTCTGCTTCCTGATTTCATATAGTACTCAAATTCTCTGAAAGCCTCCAGAGGAAAAAATAAAATATAAGTCATATTTTGAATTAGTATGTTAGAACTGCCTAATATTTTTTACCTAAATTATTTTTATGAGGTTATAGCAGAAACTTTCAGGAAAAACTTAGTGTTGAACATGATTCTATTAATATTCCTTCATTTATGAACATCTATAATTTCTTTCCATTGTTAAATTTTTTTCTATATGTGCATTTTTCCTTTAATTATTTAAAGACATTGGTTTTTCAACTTTTTTCTCTGCACAAAATCTCTCTAAAAGATAATTTTTCTAAATGTAAAGAGGTCTCTGTTCTTTTCCTCAGGGCAATTGTGTTACACTTATTAAAAATCTGCATCCTTGAACTCTGGACTTACATAAATCCTGTCTTTGTACATTTCACCCTCTTCCCTCATTTGGAATAAATGATGATTCAGTCACCTGTTGAGAATACTTCCTATTTATCCAATTATTTATGACAGAGTGAAACCAACCATTTTCCATAGTATTTGTTGAATTACTATTGTCTTTGTATTTCTAAAATTTTAAAAATTTGAATTCTTAGATACTAATCTCTATCATAGCTCTGGATGTAAATTCAATATCCCTATTTATAAACTATAATTTCTAGATTGCTTTTAATCAAATACAATGAATAAATGGTCTGTATTTAAATGCAGATAGATTCTTTAAATCATATTTTAATAAATATGAAATATTGCTATTAAACTTTAAGACTATTTTATAAAATATAGTACTGTAAAATGTGTAATAGACTTAAAAACTTCAAAAATAACCAAATAGCTAGTGTTTTGCTTTTTTACATCTAATAGTTCCTGAAACATTTTTTGAAACCCAAATGAAAAGCGAAAAAAATATATAACTTATGATTTATATAAAGTATCGCACCAAGGAAAACAATGGTTACATTTTTTTGGCAAATAAGTTTTAAATTAACATACCCAATTGAGGCTGTATAGATGTGTTATTTTTCTTCTGTGCCAGTTCAGTTTTCAGCATGCGTAAATCTGAAACTGCTTGTTTTCTCACCTACAAAAACAATTACCTTTCAAAAATTAGCTTTCATTTTACTGTTCTAAAATTCAGAGAGTCCTAATTGAATGCTGCTAGTGAAAAGAATCTAGAACTGGGCTATTCGATACAGTAGCTACTTGCCACATATAGCTATATAAATTAACAAATTATATGAAGATTGAATATCAGTTCCTCAGTCACACAACAAACTACATTTCAAGTGCTCAATATCCTTATGTGGCTAGTGGTTGCTGTATCTGACAGTGCAGATATGGAACATTTCCATCACTGTAGAACAATGGACAGTGCTCATTCTAGAAAGGGGTCATTATTCATGTCATAGAGCTATTTCTGATAAAGAAATGAATTTAGAGCATTAATTATATATACATGAAAATAATCAGAATGAGAGACTTACCCTAGAATGGGTTTAAAAAAAAACTGAGCTCAGAGAGCTAAGTGGTTTGTCAGACTTTCATATATTAGAGTCATCCATAAATAAATTACTTTTAAAATATTGAGACTCTACTGATTCACAAGGTCCTTTTGCTTTAATTCTTAGTGAAATTTTACTTTGGCCTTGTTATAACAGGCATCTTTTCACAGGATTTACTTCTTGCATTTTTCTCACTCATGCTCTTGGTTAAGGTAATGACTTTAAGACAATCTGTACTATCTTTAGGCTTTTGATACCCAAAATTAAAACAATTTATTTCAAGATAAATGTTGTCTGATTAGGAGAAATGCAAATTACCTTAGCTTCCATTATGAGTTTCATTTTGTCAGTATCCAGTTTTCTCTTAAGTTGGTCAATAGCATGCTGTACCTCAGTGATCTGGATTATAAGGTAATTCTGTATGAAACAAAGACATTTAGTAAATTCATTTTTATTTATTTTTATTTTTTTAAGTTTGCTTCTTTATTTTGAGAGAGAATCTCAAGCATGCTCCACGCTGTTAATGTAGAGCCTGATGTGGGGCTTGAACTCACAAACTGTGAGATCATGACTTGAGCCAAAACCAAGAATCAGATACTTAACCAACTAAGCCACCCAGGTGCCCCTATTTATTTTTATTTTTAATTGTCTTGCAAACTATCAAGTGATAATACCAAAAAAGCAAATCATAAGAATAACCTATTGCATAAAATAAACTCATTGCTTTGGAGTAAATTAGAATTGACCTTTTTCTTATGTCTTAGGGACCACATTCCCTTCTGTTGTATTACATTTATTCATGTTTTATAAAAATAAGTAGATATTTGTGCAAGTTGCCTTTGTGGTGCCAATTTAATGGTAAGAAATATTACTATAAAAGGAATATACTAGGTTTAAGATACTAGCAAGGCTTTTGAAATTATCATAACAATTTATCAGCTGAATTGGATAGTATTACTTTAAAATATTTAATAATTAAATACTATATATAAGAAAACCTATTTAATATAAGAAGCTTTTTTAGTTATTTTTGTTCAGAAAAGTTTATGAGGTATAATGGTCAACAAAAACTATTTAAAATTTTAAGCTGCCTCTGTGAAAAAAAATTGTATATTGAACTTGATAAAACAAAAAAATCAGCTATGCAAGATAATTAGTATCAGCTAAGATGGATAATCCATTACTTGAGCCTATTTGAGTTTTACATTAGATTTATCTAAAATGGTAAACTTTTACTCATAGAAACAGAGAACAGATTGGTGGTTGCCAGAGGGTAGAAAATGAAGGGAAATGGGTGAAAGTGGTCAAAAGGCACAAACTTGTAGTGAAAATAAGTTCTGAGAATGTAATGTACAGCATGATAACTACAATTAACAGTATTGTATATTTGAAATTGCTTAGGAAATAGACCTTAAAAGTTCTCATTACAAGAAAAATAATCTGTAACTGTGAGATGATGGATGTTAACTAAATTTATTATGGTAATCATTTCATAATACATACATAAATAATTATGTCATATACCTTACTGAGATATAATTGGTGTATAATATTAGTGTAAGACTGGAGAAAAGTTTTATATATTCTTCTTTAGGAGGCAGATAGCCCTACTTGCCATTGGCAACTCTATTGGTACCATGAGGACAAGCAGTCTTATAATGAAGCCAATGCTGAAAATAATAGGTAAGGAATGCCAGAAGCACATAGTCCCTTAAAGATCTCATTAAGCTCCTAATTGTATCCTCTCAGCACCCATTACATGAGATCATAAATTTTCTTATTGGTTAAGTCAAGTTTTTGTTACCCGTAGCCCAAAGCATTCTACCTATGATAATACTAGCAATAATAAAACATGCATTTTGAGTAGAACTTCTCTAATAGAATGTGAACACATTTAGTAATAAGTACCTTAGAGTCTGTGATGTTTGCCAAATTCTTTGGTCTCATCTTAATGTCCCTGGCTTCAAGCTGCATGAGCAGTTTTTTATAGTAAAGTTCTAAATCTTCTCGAAGTTTTGTTAAAACCTCCTCCAACGATGCTGTGATTTTCTTTGTTTCAAAGTATTTTTTCTTCCAATCATCACAGGCTACAAAAAAAGCAAGGACTATAATGTGAGTCTGACTAAAGGATTAAACTTTTCAACTCGGAAAGGACCCTTGAGTTAATTTAAACCCTTCTACTCCCCCACTCTTCCTTCCTCATATGCTGAGGAAATTAAAGCAAAGACTGAAATGTTTATTAGATAATAAAAGGCTTGGCCTACAAATATAGAAAATAGTGATGAATCCAGGAACCAAACCAAGTTCTTTAAGCTTGTAATTATTTCTGAAAAATCTTGATTAAAAATACTACCTATAGAAAAATGTGTATATTTATTTTGATTACTTTTTCCATAGTCTGATTTCAAATCATAATTAAAACAATGAAGAGAAAGGCATAATATTTTTTCATCCCCTTAAATGACTTATGTTTTATAAAATAAGCTGATTCTGATTTATCACTTATTAAAATTATTCCAAATATATCCCCAAATGTATGTAGGGCAGAATTTAAGCCTGAGTAGTTGAGAAAATTAGAAATCAAATACTGCCAATTTAGGGAATCATTTTGACCCAATGAGATTCTAAATACAAACTTAACAGGAACACAAACTGCATGCTACTATATCAGAATATGCTTATGTTTCTCTTTTAAAAAATTATCAAAGAAATGAAAACCCCAGATATAAAAGTTGATTTCATTAAAATTCTACAACTTTATGGGATTTTAACTCAAGATTTTAACTATTTATTTCCCTCATGTCCTATATCTAACCCCTCAGCAAGTTCTATTGGTACTACTGTAAAATACTTCCAGCATCTGGCACATTCTTCTTCAATGCTATGTCCCTAGTCAGTGCACAATCATCTTTTGAAAGTGGATTATGTTTCTAACTGGTCTCTCTGCTTCCATTCCTGCCCCTCTATGGGCTATTCCATACAGCAGTCATTCTGATGTTCTAAAAATATTTTTAAAGTCCTATACATCTCTAAAAATCCTCCAATGGCTTCTCCTCTTAGAATAGAATCTAAACTCCTTAAATTGGCCTGTCTGTTCCTTGGTGAGCTTTTGATTTTATCTTCCTCTACATTCCTCCATATTAAGTTCCAGCCACACTGGCCTTATTTCAGCTCCTTAATACTGCAAGTTCACTTCCATCTCTGGACCTTGACATTTTAGTGTTCCTTCTGTTTGGACTGTTTTTTTTTTGTTTTTTTTTTTCTCTTATCTCTTTAGATGCCTGCCTCCTTATTAATCACATCTTAATGATATCTCCTCAGTGATGCCTTCTTTGAAAATTCAAGCTAAAACATTTTTTTCTGCCCCATCACTCTTTGCTCTTTTAAAGGGACTTTTGAGCTCTAATCAGGAGCTGATATTGTCTTATTTGTTTACATCTCCTTTCATTAGAAGAAAGCTCCTTAAGGGCAGGGCCATGTTCATCTTGTTTACTGTATCCTCAGCATTTAAAACAATGCAAGGAATTGATGCACATAGTAGGCTCCCTACGTATTTGATAGCTGATACATGCCTTTTATCTTGAAACATTCCTGTTGAAATAGAAAGTAATCATTCTCATTTTAAATGTTTATTTTTGAGAGAGAGCAAGAGAGCACATAAGCAGGGGAGGGGGCAAAAAGAGAAAGAGATACAGAATCCAAAGCAGGCTCCAGGCTCTGAGCTGTCAGCACAGAGTCTGATGCGGGGATTTGAACCCATGAGCCATGAGATCATGACCTAAGCCAAAGTTTGACACTTAACCAACTGAGCCACCTAGGCACCCCTGATACTCTCATTTTATAAACAGAAAAAGGAAGGCACAAAGAGGAGAAATAACTTGTCTACATAAATCACTGATCTGGTATTAGAATCCTGGTCCTGTGATTTCTAGTCCATTACTCAAATTTGTCTGATAAAATCACTTTTAACAGTACGACAAAACTTAGTCATTGCCATCATTTCCAGGATACCACTTAATAAGGTAGAACCTGCAGAAATACCTCCTGACACTGCCTATAACATTCAGTCCGTTCTAACACTGAAGTAATAATTTTGCTGCAAATTGAGAATCCTACAACCAGTTAATTCCATATATGCCTTTTATTCATATAATCCTCCAATACCACCCAAAATGCAGTCCTCTCAAATCCTTTAACATCTCTCTACCCTGGCTTGTTTTTCCATTTCTACCTAGTCCTAGTAACACTTGTTTCTAATTCTGTTGCAGGAAAACTACCTATTTTTCTACTTAATTTCTCTTATTCATTCATTCATTTAGTTTGGCAAAACAGACACACATACCACAAAATTAAGCATGTAGAGAAGACTAAGGGACTCAGGGGATGATTCTAGAGTAATATCTAAGCTGAGATTGAATGATTAGTAGGAACTAGCCAGGTAAACTGGGAAGGGGTGGGTAGAAGGAAAAGGAGATGTAGATGGCAGAGGGAAAGCATGTCTGAAAGCCTACAGCCAAGAGGAGGCACACTTCAGATTTAAGCATATTTAACAGTTTTCGGGGAAGCCTTTCTTGATCTCTTCCATCTAATTTAGGTGTTCTTCTTCTGTACTCCTGTGCATACAATTCTGTAATTCCTTTATCATAGCATCATCAGGATGTATTGTTACTGTTTTCTTATCATTTCCCCAATGGACTATAAGCTCTTTGAGGGCAGAGACAAAATTGTGTCTGCGTATTATCTCCTCAGCCCCTAGAACAGTGGCTAAGTTCAGTAGACAATACATACTTATTTAGTAAATGAATAAAGGAATGTTATAAAAAAATTTGAACTTAAATTTTAAAAAACCTTATGTAAAGTATGTTAATTAATGATAAAATAGTGATAAAAGATGTAATAAATTTTACCGTGACATTGCTTCAACTTGCTTTGTTCAAATAGTTTTTCAACTTTTTTAATTAGTTCTTCTCTAATTCTTTCCAGATATCTTCTTTCTTTCTTTACTTGTTTCAGTTGTTCAATAATCTTCTCTCCTAAAAGATTATAACCCGTCAATGTCCAAAAGCTAAAAGTTGGGAGTGTAAAACTTAAAAGTGCTTAAAATAGCAAGAATAAATTTTACCCGCAAATAATATTACCGATTAAATATATGCAGTAATTAACATATAATTCACATACTTTAAAATAATTTAACATTTTTGTGGTAAAATACACATAATAAAATTTACAGTTTTAACCTCTTTTAAATGTACAGTTCAGTGGCATTATGTACTTTTATGATGCTGTACAACCATCACCACTGTCCATCTCTAGAACTTTATTTTCCGTAATTAAAACTCTGTACCTATTGGACAATAATTCCCCATTAATATTTTTTTATTAAAAAAAATTTTTTTTTTAAATCTTCATTCACTTTTGAGAGAGAGACAGAGCGCGAGCAGGGGAGGAGCAGAGACACAGCGAGACACAGAATCTGAAGCAGGCTCCAGGCCCCGAGCTGGCAGCACAGAGCCCGACACAGGGCTCGAACTCACAAACTGTGAGATCATGACCTGAGCTGAAGTCGGATACTCAACAGACTGAGCCACCCAGGTGCCCCTCCATTAATATTTAACTTTACCTCACAGAGTTATTTGTACTTACGGTATCATCATACTTACTTTCAATCTGTAATAAAGAGATATCAGTTATTACTGGAGAAAGAGCAGGTTGACAAGGAAGTGAAGGAAAATCAATAAGATCTGGTAGGGTGATGCACTCTTTCTTACCTATCTGTAAGCAAACATGAAAACCAGTAAGATCTGGTAGAATAACACATTTTTCACCTGTCTGTAAGCATGTGATAATGTAAAACAGCAATGCATTTTTTTTTTTTTACTTATATGGTGACAAAATCCCAAATCTGTATTTATAACTATAGATTCTCTCTTGTGCTTCAACTTCTCTATTCCACTATTACTTGGACATTATACACAGGTACTTCAAACTTAAAAGAAAAAAAAATCCATTATTACTTTGTAAACATGATTTCTTTCCAAGATTTCTTATAACTTTAACATTTTTCTAAGATGACTATTGATTTTTTTTTATCTTGAGCCAATTTTGATAACTTATGTCTGCTTAGAAAATAAGAAAATTAATTGCATTTTCAAAACTTAGCATATATTTTATTGGCTCTGTATTTGTGTCACTTTTATCTTTCTTAACTTTTGTGTTTCTACCCTTTTATGATAAACTACCTCGAGCCTTACCAATGTGGATGTCTCTCCCACCATCACTTCATAGATCTTGAGTTGTTTTCAATTGTGCTAGTTTTTTTACCTCTAAGTTATTAGTGTCTCCTTCTATCTTCATTAAGCCCTTACTCCTTTGTTTTACTGTTCTTTTTCTGGTTTTTAATGTTATGTTACATTATTAACTTATAAGTTCAGTCTCCTGCAGAATAATGGCAACCACCTAAATTACAATCTCTCCACATATCCTTCCAATTGCTATAAAAAGAGAGCAAATAATACCCATAACTTATGTCTACAGCATAACTAGGACACAAAATCCGTTAATTTACATATACTTTAATTTGCATATAATTGGGGAAATAAACACCCTAGACCAGCAGAGTGTGCTCGGGAGCCCACCTCCAAGCAGATGTGGACTGCTTAAGTATTAGAGGCCACTATACAAAGATAACACAATAAACATCAACCATGATTTAGTCTGGAAGGGGGGGGCTCCACATGCATAGGAGAAATCCTGAGAGTAAGGATAAAATCTTGTAAATCAGAGCACTTTTGATGAGGAGGCCAAATGAAAGGGGATTATAAAATGTAGGGGGCCTGAGTGGTAATCATGGGAAGACAGCTTTGAAGAGAGGAAAATACTTTGGAAGAGATATTCCCTCAGGGATAGCTGGTAAGAGAAAAGAAGAAAGTGGCCAAGATAACAGCTCTGCTGAATTAAGTTAGTAGAAAAGAATTCAAAGAAAACAGACCCCAAAAGCCCCATTTATTTAAAAATAAATAAATAACTGCATTTCACTATATGAACAGAAGAGGGAGCACCCAACCTAAGAAGCAAAAGAAACCACCAACACAGGGCTCCCTGTTCCTCTATAAAAATAAAAATAAAAAATATATAAAAATAAGTTATTACTTAAACAGAAAAATGAACACAAATAAACATGAACAATAGCTACAAATTATTCAAGCATCCACACAAATTTACATTTTAAAAAAACCTTCACAATTGAGAACTAAAACCAAACAGCCATGAAGCAGAGAAAAACTTAATACTTCCAACACAGATTAAATATAAATAAACATTTGCAGATACCACAGACACAATAAATCAAGAATTTTAAAACTCAGAATAAAAATGGAAAAGCAGAAGATGTGAAATGGAAGTTGGCTAAAGTGAAGAAAGAAATTAAAAAAATTGTCTCAGAAATGAATAAATTAGCAAGTACCCAAGAAGCAACAAATATGACCAAAAATACAGTAAGGATAGTGGAGAATACAAATAAAAGATGCAAATGAAATGAAACATAAAAAAAAAAGTGAAATAGATCAGAGAAAAGATAACGTATATAAAAGGTAAAGAAAAAATGAAACAATAGATCTGCTACCTAAATTATTTTCTGAAATTATAATTTTAGGAAATGCTCTTGAAATATGTCTGGATTTTCATACTGCAAGGATCCACTGTGTATCCAGAAAAACCTGATCTAGAATTCTGAGCTAAGATTCAGCCTGGTAAAACTAGTATACGTTAAATGAATCCTCTGGCCTTCCAGACAAATATACCCAAGCTAGTTTACAAAGAAAAGAAAACCAGGCATCACACTTTTTAACAGTAACATATAAAACATCAGTAGAGCAACATTTTAAAGAAATTCAAGGGAAAAAAAGATGTAAGCCAAGGATGTGACATCCAATCAAGCTATCCTTCAGGTATCAAAACTTTAGACAATGATGAACAAATTTTGTAAAGGGCCAGAGAGTAAATAATTTAGGCTTTGTGGGCCACATATTGTCTCTGTCATGATTCTTTTCCTTAAATTCCTTAAAAATGTAAAAAACCAGGGCACCTGGGTGGCTTAGTCAGTTAAGCATCTGACTTCAGCACAGGTCATAATCTCACAGTTCGTGGGTTCAAGCCCTGCATCAGGCTCTGCGCTGACAGCTCAGAGCCTGGAACCTGCTTCAGATTCTGTGTCTCCCTCTCTCTCTGCCCCTCCCCCACTTGTGCTTTCTCTCTCTCAAAAATAAACAAAATAAAATAAAAAAATATTTGTAGGTCCAAGGCCTTACAAAATAGTCTGCAGGCCCTAGTTTGCTGATCTCTGCTCTAGACAAAGTTTTAAATGTGGAAGAAGAGAATATTGTAGCTAGGTGCTTTTTCTAAATTGAATTAATCCAACCAAGAGATGATTGAAAAGTCTTCTGTAAAAGAACCGGCAGTGTGCTGAACATATTTAATTACAGATCTGAGACTAAAACAAAGGTGAGAGGTTAAGTCTAGAAGTATGGCATATAAATGTTATATGCTCTGACAAAATAGAAGTAACACAACTTAAAATACATTAGAGAAAAAAGATTTTTTTGATTACCCTGAATAGGACAGATCAGTGGATAGTTTTAGAGGTAACAAATGAAAAGCAGAAGCATAGATTTTAAAAAACGGGAAAAGAACACTAGTATACTAACATAAATGTATTACCGTAAACACTAGAACAAAAATACAACCTTCCTAAAACACAAGGAGAGGGGAAAAGTACAAATAAACCACATAGTAACTCACAGTAACTGTAACATAAAATGACAAATCTTAAGTCAAACACATCAGTCCTATCAATAACATAAGTTGACATAATTCATCTACTAAATAAAAAATATTTTCACACACTCTCACAAAACAAAACCCAACTCTATCTGGGCTATATGTAAAAGACATATCTAAAACAAAGCAATTCAGAAAGGCTGGGGGGAAAAAGTGTGAAGGAAGATGAGGGTATATCAAATAAATGTATGCAAAAACAAAGTACAGGTTAGTATCTTGATATGCAATAAAGGAGAATTCAGACCCAAAAAAGCACTTAAGGAGTCAAAAAAAGGATACTTCCTAGCACAAAAGTGATATTAGTATTCACATAAGAACAACTTTGTGCCAAGTAACACATAGAAATCTAAACAAACCAGAAACCACAGGAGATACAGGGATAAACAGTAACACACTAATAATAGGAGATGCCAATACACCATTGCTATATACGCAATATACGCAGCTACCTAGCAAGAGAATGTGGGAAAAAATAAGGACAAGAAATACTAAGCAAGGTATTCAGCAAGGTAGACTATAGGCACAGAGTAGGGGAAGATACTTGCAACATAAATAAGCATCAAATAAATATCTCTAGAGTATATTAAAAACTTATACAAATCAGAAACATATGACAACCCAAAAGAAACACTTGAAAATGCACTTCCAAAAAAAGTTACCAAACTGAAGTCCATAAAAATATTAAAACATGATCAACTTTATGGGTAACCTGGGAAATTAAAATTCAAACCACAAATAGCAGTAAGCATCCACTAGACTGACAAAAATTTTAAAGCATGAAGATAACATATTTTATTAATATCTAGATTTTATTAAAATCTAGCATATTTTATTAATATCTAATTGTCCTATTACGATAGGACAATTATTGCTGAAGATGGTGTGCCTTTTGCTCTGAAACCCAAGAGCTCTGAGCTGTGATTCGCCTACAGGACATGACGCAGACTGCACTCAGTACTCCAGCACTTGATCAGCTGGACATTAAAACACAAGTGGCAACATTGTTTGCAATGTCTCTCAGATCACCTTGTGAGCCTTCACTTCCTTTGGGCCCAAAGTTGGCGGTCTTTTGGATTACTTGATTCAAAAAAAAAAGACTGGAGCAGTACATCCAAATGTGGCAAATCTCTCTCCAAATTCCAAAGATGTCCATCAAGTGACTCATTCTCAGTGATAAATGGGGCAAGATATAAAAACCTGGCTTTCACTTTAGGACATACCTCAATATGTCCTATCCATACCACAGTATACCCAAAGATTTCACTGAATTGGTAGGCTCCTGAATTTTTTTGAGGCTTATCTCCCATCCTCTCACCTCTAAGATTAGAAAACTTAGACATTTTAAGCTGCAGTTTTGTTTCAATTTCAGTATAAATATTATGTTGCAATACCCCATTTAAACAAAAAATATTTAAATCATACCTGATTGTTCTCTGTTCTAATGGTATTAACTCTATCATCTTCATTTTTCCAAAGAAACAGACTTAAAGGGAATGACAGATTTGAAAGTCATATTAAAAAATGATTCCATGAATATTAGCTTTTCATATTTTATCTTATTTGACATTCTGTAAACACAAATGTAACATTAAAGCCTCAAAAAGCCTGAGAACATTATATTTCAAGTTCATAAACTACATTTAGTATGAATACTAGCTAAATTCAAATCACATTATAATATCTATAGCAAAGTAAAATAAAATTTTGGAAACACATTTTGTTTGTAATTCTTTTGTGAATGATTGCTTATAAAATCCCTTCTATTAATTTCAAAAGACTGTATGAAAAACTGTTGCCTTAAGTACTGTAATTCTCCATGAAATGATACCATGTGAAACTCAAGCATACTGATTAGTTTACCCATAACCAAGAATCTAAGTGAGGTAGAACAACTAATTCTAAGAAAGGCAAAGACAAAATTTTCTGTCAGTAGGCTGCCCCTGATGACATAAGAATTATAATAGAAATAAATTTAAGCAATAATTATTCCTCATTATTAAAGATTAGAATCAAGGTAATTTTAATTAAAAATATCCCTAATTTCACTATTTATTTATTTATTATTTATTTATTATTATTAATTTCACTAATTTCACTAATCACTAATTTGTTGTAATTAGAAGTCCTTGTAACAGTACCCTGGTTATCTCATTCTTTATAGTTTAGATTATGACATGTAGAATCAACATCTATACTAGTTACCTTTTTTTGTTTCTTAAATCACTATTTGATTCTTCTGATGATCCTGGCACTTCAGAATTTTCAATTTGATTTTTTCCACTTTGGTTTTCTTTTGGAGTGGCTTTTCCCTCTGCTGATGTTCATGTTCATCCATGGCAAATAAAGTTAATAATATTAAGAAAATAGTAAAATAAAATTTTATACAAATATGTATATATATGGACATACTCTAATCTTGTCCTGTGTCCTTTTCCATGAACTCTACTACACATGATATAAGGCAACAGTTTCCAAAGTAAATTTCATAAAACAGTTTATGTGAAAGGAGAATTCTTTGTGTCAATTCAGTTTGAGGAAAAGAAAGGATTAAGAAACCCTACCAGGAAAACAATCACACACCCCCTTGTAGGATTTCTCTGTTTTTATGTACAATGTGAATCTACAAGATGGGGGTAAGTTAGGTTTTACTTAAACTTAATTGTCTTTAGAAAGCTTTGGCCAAAAGCATCTTTTGAAATTGTATTGAGGAAACTTCTCTGGAAAAGGCTGGTATAAATACAGAGCATATAACGTCATTTATTATTTCACATACATTTCTATTTATAAAACCTCCCTTCATTTTAACAGAATTTCCCTATATAGGAAAACTATACAATGTCTTTAAAATGTTAACATTAATGTTCTATATGATCTATATGAACAAAAGATCCATGAACCTCACAATATTAATGCAGATATTTTTCCTTTGGATAAATCAAATTTTTTAATTTAGAAAAAATTAATGAGTCATGTTAATATTTGAAAAACCATTTTACAAGAGTTGCCACAGAATTTTGCAACCTGAAGCCTGTACTGGTTTAATTTTAGTCTAGCTGCTATATTTCCCAGCTGGTATATTTGAAATAGTCTTTTAAAGACAATAAACAGGGATTTTCTAAAGGATATATTCAATGCAAAATGAACAAAAACCAGAGGTATCAGCTGCTTAAAAGTTAATAATAAAATACTACTCCCCCCACCCCCACCAAAGAAAGAAAAAACAATGCAAAATTCAGTAGATTCTAAGTAATTTTGATAGGGATCTGGCACATGTATCTCATTCGTAGTAACAGTCTAGAGCATGATGCACCGCACCATTCATACCTATGCAGTTTAATAACATAAAGAAAGCAGGCCTATTCACTTTTGAAAAAAATCATAATAGTGTCTTGAGAGTTACAGTAATATATGCATAAAATGTTATAGATTCACAGAAAAGGATATGATAACTGTGAAACTATGTTTTGAACTATGAGATGTTTGCCTGGCAAAGAAGAGAGCAAGAAGAATTTAAGCAAAGAAAATGGCATTTGCAAAATACACAGTACAAATATATGCAGCATTTTTGGCAATAGTGAAAAGTTCAGTGTGACTCTAGCATGGTGTTGTAAATAAAGCATGGGCTTTAGTCAAACACACAGGAGTTCAAGTCTTGGCACTGCCACAGCAGGTGTGACCTCAGCTAAGTTATTTTTTTAACCTACGTTTCCTTATCTCTAAAATGGCACGGTGCATGGAAAGCACGCAGCACAGTACCGAATCCTTAAGAGTGTCTCGACTTCAAGTCCTGATTTCTGTTCCACTGCATTTCATATTTTAGATCTTTATCACCTCAATCTACTCTCCATAGTGTCACCTAAGTGGTTTTGCTAGAATTGAAATCCAATCATGTTACTCCTATTAAAACAAAGCAGGAAAGAATACCCACTGGAGAAAAAGACAGTCTTTGCAACAAACGGTGTTGGGAACATGCAAAAGATGTAACATGGTACATGGTAACGTGCAAAAGAATGAAACTGGACCACTTTCTTACACCATACACAAAAATCAATTCAAATTGGATGAAATACCTAAATGTGAGACAAGAGAAACAAACCCTAGAAGAGAACACAGGTAGCAACTTCTTCCGACATGAGCCATAGCAGTAACTTACTAGATACATCTCTGGAGGCAAGGGAAAAATGAACTATTGGGACTTCATGAAGATAAAAAGTTTCTGCACAGCGAAGGAAACAATCAACAAAACTAAAAGGCAGCCAACAGAATGGGAGAAGATATTTGCAAATGACATATCTTTTTTTAATTAAAAAATATTTTTAAGCTTTATTTTTGAGAGAGAGAGAGAGCATGAGTGGGGGAGGAGCAGGGAGAGGGAGACACAGAATGTGAAGCAGGGCTCAAACCCACAAACCATAGGATCATGACCTGAGCTGAAGTCAGATGCTTACCCGACTGAGCCACCCAGGTGCCCCTGCAAATAACATATCTGATGAAGGGTTAGTATCCAAAATGTATAAAGAACTTATAAATTCAACACTCTACAAATAATCCAGTTAAGAAATGGGCAGAAGACATGAATAGACATTTTTCCAAAGAAGACAGATGGGTAACAGACACATGAAAAGATGTTCAACATTGCTCATTATCAGGGAAATACAAATCAAAAACTACAGTGAGACATCACCTCACACTTGTCAGAATGCCTAAAATTAACAACACAGAAACAACAGATGTTTTCGAGGATGCAGAAAAAGGGGAATACTCTGACCCTGTTGATGGGAATGCAAACTGGTGCAGCCACTCTGGAAGGTATAGAGGTTCCTCAAAAAGTTAAAAATAGAACTTCCCTATGATCCAGCAATTGCACCACTAGGTATTTACCCAAAGGACACATGCACCTCAATGTTTACTGCAGAATTATCAACAATAGCCAAATTATGGAAAGAGCCCAAATGTCCATCAACTGATGAATAGAGAAAGATGTTGTGGTATATATATACAATGAAATATTACTCAGCCATAAAAAAGAATGAAATTTTGCTATTTGTGATGATGTGGTTGGAGCTGGAGTGTATTATGCTAAGAGAAATAAGTCAGAGAAAGACAAATACTGTATGATCTCACTCATATGTGGAATTTAAAAAATGAAACAGATAAACACGGGGGAAAAAAGAGAGAGGCAAACCATAAAACTCTTAACTATGGAGAAGAAACTGAGGGTTACTGGAGGGGTGTTGGGTGGGAAATGGGCTAAAAGGGTGATGGCCATTAAGGAGGGCACTTGTTGTGATGAGCACTGGATGTTATATGTAAGTGATGAATCACTAAATTCTACTCCTGAAACTAATATTACACTATATATTAACTAACTAGAATTTAAATAAAAACTTGAAACAAACGAAGTTAATATGGCTTCCCACTGCTTAAACATTCCTTAGTTTTGGAACCAAGGCTCTTGCAGTTCAAGTTTCTACCTACTTCTCCAGTTGTACTTCATGGTACTTCTTCCTCCCCTTTATCCATAAACTATAATAATTATAATAATAATAAGAATAGTATTACTACTAATAATAGCTAAAAGTTACTAAACCAATTACCACATTAAGCAAATCCTGAAAGCCCCATTCATATCATGATCTATGTGAAGGAAGCCTTCTGGAATTAGGCAGTGAACAATCTGCATGGCCAAACATTTGCAACCCTGGGTTTGAAGTCTGAATATAAAGGGTTCTCAATGCCATCTTAAAGAACTTGGGCCTTAAGTAGTAATCAACGAGTCTTCCAAAGGTTTTTAAGCAGAGAGATAAATAATCCAGCTTGTAACAACAAGAATGATGCTGACTGCACTCTGCAGAATAGACTGGAAAGCAGATTATAAGCAAGGGGGTTATAATATGGTTTTTAAGGTTCCTTTATATATACACACACATATATATGTATACATATATATTATGTCTACAGTAAGGGTTATTTCAAAGCTTAAACAACTAGAAGAGTGATGAAACCAAAGAAGTCAAGAAAGTACACTAGTTTGGGGGCAACAGTGGAGTCAAGTATTAAATATGTTAAGGTTGAGGCATGTCAAAAATGTAGAGGTGTTTAGCACAGACCCATGGCAAAGAACAGAAGACAACTAATGGAAAGAAATACGCACTTCAATATGAAAATGGGTAAAGCATTACTCTTTCCTCCTTCATTAAAGGACTTGTAAAACATACTATGCACATTATTTTAAAAAACTTTTTTTAATGTTTATTTTTGGGAGAGGGAGAGAGAGAGAGAGAGAGAGAGAGAGAGAGAGTGGGGGAGGGGCAGAGAGAGAGGGAGACCCAGAATCTGAAGCTGGCTCCAGTATCTGAGCTGTCAGTACAGAGCCTGACATGGGGCTTGAACTCACGAGCTGTGAGATCATGACCTGAGCCAAAGTTGGGTGCTTAACAGACTGAGCCACCCAGGTGCCCCACTATGCGCATTGTAACTGTCTATATTTGATAATGTAATGTTAGAGTTCAGATATTTTGCATTATCATGCACCACTAAAGAGTAATTTGGTATTTTAAAGAAACTATACAACTACCATCAACAAATGGAAGTGTACATATGGGAAAAAAATTAAGGAACTTTATTCACATCACACATAAAAATTTGTTCCAGGTAGATTAATAAACTGAATTGGAAAAGCAAACCAAGACATGTTTGAAAGACAATACTTGACCTCAGGGTAGAAAAGGGATTAAAAAAAAAAGACATAAATAACACTATCCATAAATGAAAATATCAATAAACTTGACTATATTAAAATGTAAGAACTGCAGTTCCATTTGTGCTCAGGATTATAGAAAGATGAAACAATGCTCCCACTGGAACAAGAAGAAAAGGTAAATAATCAATAAAATAATAACTTTTCTTGAATTCATCAGAGAATTATGGTTGTGGGGAATTGAATTCCAATTCTCTCCTAGGAGAAAATGGTTTCATCTTTGGCAGAGCACAGGAGGAAGTGGTAACTGCTATTAAAAGAAATAAGAAAACAGCTAAAATTTTAAGTAATTCTAAAGGCCAGTGTGGGCTACGAGGATAGTTTGGAATCTCTGGGATCTTCAGACACAAAGGGAAGTCAATACTTAATAGCAAATTCCCTTCCAGGTACCTGTATCATATGCTCACATGGAAGACTAGGGGCAGGGCAGGAGACCTGCCAGGAGAGCCATCAGTGGCAAAAAAGTATGACATTCCATCCTTCTCAGTACTCTTCTTTCACACAAAGCAAAAGCCTTAAGCCAGTTGGGGAGGAACTGGAAGCTCTTCCTTCTCAGGATCCAGGAAAAAATGTATTGGTTCTCAAGGAGGAACAGAGGCAAAAGCCATCTGCTTTGGAGGAAGAGTAAGTGACTCTCCTTTCAACAATATTAGCTTTGAAAAATCTTACCACTGAGGAAGGAGTGGAAAACCTCATCACCAGTCCTAGGCAAAGCCTGAAGGAAGGGTAGAAGCAAAAGCTGTAAGGATTATCTTGGCCCCAGGATCATGCACTGATCCTGTTTACTGTAGTAAACAAAGCATTGGTTTACTCCCACTGGGTTGGGGGAGGGGGAAGAAACTCTCTCCTAAATATAAAAAATCATTTTTCCCTTACTTTAAAATTCTTTAAAAGATAACAGTGTAAAATAAAAATGGTAAAAATGTATTATGGAGTTATATACAGAAGTAAAATATATGACAACAGCACAAAGGAATTGGGGGAGAAAACAGAAGTAATACTGCTGTAAGGTTCTTAAATTATATATGAAGTTGTATACAATTTGAAAGGAAACTTCAAATTTAAAGGCTCACTGTATATAGTTTAGAGCAAGAGTAGTAAAGTTTTCCTTAAAAGGCCATATAATACATTTTTCAGGCTTATGGACCACTGAGTCTTTGTCACATCTCCTCACATCTGTCATTGTAGTATAAAAACAGTCACTGAAAATATGTAAACAAAATGGTATGGCTGTGTTCCAATAAAAGTTTATAAAAAACAATCCATAAGGCATGGCTTAAAATAAAATAAAATAGGGGTGCCTGGTTGGCTTAATCAGTGGAGCATGCAACTCTTGATCTTGGGATTTTGAGTTTGAGCTCCATATTGATATTATAATATTAATATATATTAATAGAGATTAAAAAGTTTAAACCTTAAAAAAATAAGTATAAATATAGATGTTTGATGACCTCTACCTTATAGCAACCACTAAAAGTTTTCTTTTTTTAAAAAAATTTTTTTAATGTTTATTTTTGAGAGAGAGACAGACAGAGCATGAGCTGGGGAGGGACAGAGAGAGAGACACACACACAGAATCCAAAGCAGGCTCCAGGCTCTGAGCTGTCAGCACAAAGCCCAACACGGGGCTTGAACCCATGAACCATGAGATCATGATCTGAGCTTAAGTCAGACAGTTAAACTGAGCCACCCAGATGCACCTAAAAGTTTTCTAAAATGAGAAATAACTAATGAGACAACAGTGGAGATAAAATTGAATCACAAAAAACTTCTCAATCAAGAAAGAGGCAAGAAAATGGAAAAATAGAAGATGGAAGAAATGAGACAAATAGAAAATAAACAGCAAGATGGTAGATTTAAGACAAACCACGTCAATAATAATTACAATGAATGTAAATGGTCTAAATACCCCTAGTAAAAGATATAGATTGCCAAATTGGACTAAAAAGTAAGATCTAAATACATACTGTCTATAAGAAACCCACTTTGGATATTCAGTAACAGATAAAACAATGGAGAAAGATATACCATGCAAACACCAATCAAAAAAAAGCTAGAGGGGTGCCTGGGTGGCTCAGTTAAGCCTCTGACTCTTGATCTTGGCTCAGGTCATGTTTTCACAGTTCATGGGATCACCCCATCAGTACAGAGTCTGCTTGGGATTCTCTTTTTTCCTCTCTCTCTGCCCCTCCCTCAATCACATGCACATGCTTTTTCTCTCTCAAAGTAAATAAAAAATAAAAGCTAGAATAATTATATTAATATTAGAGCAATTAACCTTTAAAATAAAAACTATTACCAGAAGTAAAGAGAAACATTGTATAATTACATTGGGGTCAGTTTATCAAGAAGACATAATAATCCTAAATGTCACTCATCTAATAACAGCTTCAAATATGTAAAGCAAAACTGATGAAGAGTTGATGTCAACACATTTCTTTGTAATTTTAGAGCATGTTGACAAAATTTAAGAATTCCTTTCATCAAAAGAATCATAAAGAGAATAAAAAGAAGCCACAAACTAAAATCTAGAATAAATTACATACAAACATACAAACACACACACATACACACACACATGCACGCACACATATGGTAGAAAAAACATATATGTATATAAAATGGAGCTATATTTAAAAGAAAGAAAATGGGCAAAACATTTGAATAAAGGCAAATCCAAATGGCCATAAACATATGAAAACATGCTCAACCAAAGGGAACCATTAGAAAAGAAAAGTAAAATATTTGGAATTAAAAATTCAGTGTAAGGATTTAATAGCAGATAAGACACAACTAAAGAGAGAATCAGTAAAATAGATTTGGAAGAAAAATCTGCAGAAATTATCTACAACTTAAAGCAGAGAAACAGGAGACCGAAAATATCTGATAGGATGACAAGTTATGGTTCAATAGGAACTTTCAGACATTGCCAATGGGTACAACCACTCTGGAAAACACATGGGCATTATTTGTAAAGCTGAATATGTGCAAACAATGCCAACGCTAGTTACATTCTCTGAGATCCTCATGGACCTATACATTTAAGAGTCATGTAGAAGAATGTACATATTTGTAATATCCCTAAACTGGCAATAAACCAAATGTCTATCATCAGAACAAATAAATTATGATATAGTCTTATAATGGAATATTACACAACAATGAAAAAAATAGTATTATATGTGAAACATGACTGAATCTTACAATGTTGAGCAAAAGAAACAAGTCAAAAATAAAATACTTTCAATATGAGTCCATCTAAATTAAATTAAAAACATTCAAAACTAAACTATTGTTAAGAAATACATATTTAGGGGCGCCTGGGTGTCTCAGTTGGTTAAGCATCCTACTTCAGCTCAGCTCATAATCTTTCAGTCTGTGAGTTCGAGCCCCATGTTGGGCTCTGTGTTGAAAGCTCAGAGCCTGGAGCCTGCTTCAGATCTGTATCTCCCTCTCTCTCTGCCCCTCCTCCACTCACACTCTGTCTCTGTTTCTCAAAAATGAGTAAATGAAGACAATTTAAAAAAAAATACATATTCAGTTGGTAAAACTATAAATAAAAGCAAGAAAACAATTATCTCAAAAAATCAAAGTAATAGGTTATCGGGGAAGAAATAAGATGTGACAGAGAAAGACACACAAGGTTGGAAAGTGCTTGTAAGAAAAAGAACAACAAAAAATACAGCCTTAGAAACAGCCATTAAACTTCTAAAAAATAACAGGACAAATGCACGAAGTACTTAAAAAAATGTTGCTCGCAGCAGTATTCATAATAGCAAAAACACTAACACAGGGTTGGATACATAAATTATACCACAAGGAATTCTATAATGATGTAGATCTATATTTATTGATATGAAATGTTTATGACATATTCTAAAATACAAGAAGAGGCTTTAAGGGTTCATATGTGCCCTCATTTTTAAAAGCCAAAAAATATTTATTATATACAAGAACTGAAAAAAAAAATAACTGAAAGAATATATGCCAGAACACTAACAGAAGCCATCTCTGGATGGTGAAATTATTGTTATCTTCTTTATAGTTACTGTTATATCTAGAACTTTTTAAAATGAGCATATGCTGGCCTCTTATAAAGTATAATTAAACTTTTTGAAGTGAAGCACCAAGATATTAATACCATTTAAAAACTACACTTTCACAAAATTCAAGGGTTAAATATTCTCACCAAAGATTGTTTTGGGTTTTGTGCAAATATCATAATTCAAGAATCTGGCCAGTAGCCCAGGATATGGAATATGACACTACTCACAGCTTTATGTGGGGCAATTGCCTACTTCATCAATCACTTGACCTTGTACTTTTCAGGAATACTGGGATTCCACTCTGAATTTTTTTCCCAGGTATTTTTTCCCTTTAACCTTTTAAGTGATATTATGACTGGAAAGCAATATTTAACACTGTAGTAAGAAGACTCGATCAAGAAGGAAGTAAAGATTCTTACTGAGCATCTTGCTGACATCAAATAATAAAGTAGGTGGATCTCATCCACATTTCTCATCAGAAATAGTAAAACACATCAGAAGAGTAAATACTAAATGGACCTATGATTAAAGAAGGTGTTAAGTTTGAGTTGTCATTGGATATAGCATAAACTTAGAATATAAGAATGGTTATAATTGAAGATGGAGAAAAATGTTAGTGGTTAAGAACGTCTATATTTTGCAGCTGTAATGGATGTTGCCATTAACTGGGAGGTGGGGGTCATTTCAGTTATAAATATTTAATATATCTGCTTTTCCATCACAGTTTATTTCCCATAGGCATTATTTTTTTCAGGAGGTTCTCAGACAATAGTTCCACCTTTATATATTTGTTTAATTATCTATCACTTTTTAAGAACTGAATTATCAGTAAATTGATGAAAGTAATGAGATAAAAATTTACAATTCTTTGAAATACAAATGTCACCCAGCATTAAAATTGTTTTGCTTCTGTTTGATACTATTTTCATGGCTAAGATCCTTCTCACTTATAGTAATAATACCAGGGTTCTATGCAGTAATCACTTCCTTTCTCCTTCAGCCTTAACTATCGGAAACTATTATAAAAGAAGGTAGTGGAGTTTATTTATGTGCTATAAGTATTTTGACTTGATTTTTAACATAGTATTTAAATTGCATTTTTTTCTCTCACTTGGTGAAACTATTTTTAAAAATCCCCCAATGGACTTGTAGCTTTCCTTTTATACTGCCACATTTGTAAGGCTAGATTTGCCCAGAATTTGCTCACCGACCTGACTACTAAAATGTACTATAATAACCTCTTTGTTTTTCCCATTCCAGTTGAAATCACCTTCTTCTCGATTCTTGTTAAGAAGCTCTTTCAAAGTGTTTACTAAAAAACTGGGATCTGTTCCAGGTTCTTCCTTCACCAAAGTTACACTAACTGGTCTGTGGATTATTCCATCAGCCTCAGCAACACCGGTATTAGTCTGCCGCTCATCTAAAGAAACTGTTGATGCTGAATAAATATTTCCTAAGTGATCCATTATAGGAAGCAAATATAATTCTGGCTGAAGAGCCTAAAACACATAGGAAATTTAAAAAATTAGCTTGTAATTTAAAAAACAGTTAAGTTAAAAAATTAGCATAAGTTCAAAATGTCACATTACATACATATGGAGGAACAAATGACTTGAGTTTCAGTTCTGATTCTTGCTTTGCCTTCACCTAGAAACAAATAAATGAGGAAAAAAATAAAGCTTTTGTATGTTTTCAATTATTTTTAGTCCAACTTTTTTTTTTTTTTTTTTGCAGAAGGCACACATCTGTGACATACAAATCAAACTTAAAAGCTGATAACTGAGGTTAGAGTCTAGAAAATGTAGAATATAATCCTATTTCTATTCACTGTACAAAACATAAAAGAAATTCCATGTCATTTAGTCATAATGACTATGGCTATCACTTGCATGGACTCACTATATGCTAAGCACTATTCTAAGTGCCCTACACATAATAGCTCAGTTAATCTCCACAGTTCCATGTGATGGGCACACGTTTTAGTTCACAGACAACAAGAGTGAGGCAAAGAGAAGTTAAATAACTTGTCCATGATGTTATAACCAGGAAGTTTCCAAGTTGGGATTCAAAACCAGGAAATCTGGTTTCAGAGTCCAAAGCTGTATACTTTATTTCCTAAATATACAACCCATGGAGTTCATCTGTTATTCATCCATCCATCCATTCATTCATTCAACAAATATTGAGGGCATACTATGGGTCAGGCAGTATTCTCTATGGTAGGAGATATAACAGTAAACAATGCAGAGTTCTTGCTTTCATGTAGCTTCTATTCTACTTATGAGAACAGATGTTAAAGAAACAAGATTTAGAACAGTGATATGTGATTTATGAAAACAAAAGAGTGATGGAATACAGAGTAATCTAAGAGTAAGAATATCTAAAAAGTAGGTGGTCAGAGAAGGCCCTTTGGAAAAGATAATACTTGAGCTTGAGACTTGAATTATGAAAAGATGAAGCAAGCTATTTGAAAATCAAGGGGAAGTAATTTCCAGGCAAGTTCAAAGAACATAAATCAGAACAAAGTTTGCTATATTTGAGGACCACACAAAGATTTTTGTGGTTAAAATGGAAAATCAAGGAGAAAAATAGCAGTAGATGAAATCTAAGAAGCAGCTTATTCCTTAGGCCCTCCATATCTCTGGCCTAACCACGGCAAGTCTCCTAGTTATAAACCCTGCCTCTAGTCTCTTAAGGCTCTCATCATGTCACATTTGATCAAAAACTCCAACGCTTCAGAAACAAACAAAACTCATTAATCTGGCATTGAAGAACTTCAACAAATGACTTTACAACTTGTTCTCTACTATTTCTTTTCACACCATGTTCCAACTAAAAAAAAAGAAAAACTCCACTCTTTCTTAGCTGCCTGCTTTTTCCACTTTGCTCCTCATTCTATTTTCTCTTCTCAGAAAGCTTTCCCCACCCAACATCTTTGCAAGATCAAGTATTTATCTTACAAACTCCAAATTGAATATATCTCTTCTTTGTCAAAGTTCTCCATCTCCCCTCTTCTCCTGCTGGAAGTAATCCCTTTTTCTTCTGAATATACAAAATATGCTAATTTAATTTCTCTCCACCACTACACTGAATACTCTTTAAGGGAAGGATCCATATCCAATTCTTTTTTCTCATTTTGTTTATAGAAAAACATCAATAAATATTTGTTGAAAACAGTAAAATATTAGAAGAATTTTGGAAGTTCACTTAAATTACCTTCCAACCTAGGATTCTGTGATTGATATTGTGTAATTTTAGATATCATGAAAAAAAATAAAAAGTTATGAGAACTGTTCTTATTCTTCTTTGAGAAAAACTTAATGAGTAAATTAAGAATCTACCATACTGAATAGAACTCAAGTGACAAAAACTTCAAATCTAGTTGCTGATCCTGAGAATTCCACATAGAAAATTCCTTAATAGTACTACTTGGAGGGAAATGTTTCTTTTTTTTCCATTATCATTCATTATTTGTCCAATAAACACTTAGATGTCTTTAAGAGCTAAACACCTTGCTAGGCACTGTATAAATACAATAGTGAATAAAATAAAGTCCCTGCTCACAGGAAGCTATAGTCTAATGGCAGAATCAGATGTTAAATAAATAATCACATGAATACATAATAATGACATAATATGTTAACCAGAGTGGAATAGGAATATACTGACTTTTTGTTTAAACATGGAAAGTCTTGATTAAAGAAAGAAACCTCATGTTGATATGAGAAACCAGAAACTTTTGAGATCCAATGGCTTAAGAATTAAGAATTTCAGCTGGAGAAACTGAGAAAAGCCTGCCATTAAATCACAAAAACTACAAATAGGATTGTTCAACAGATAATAGCTGAAACCCCCCAAAATATATGTACATATGCTGGAGTCCTATCATTTCACACCAAATGAAGCTAGCTGTGGCCCAAACAATGAGATCCATTTCTGTCCAGAACACAAGTACTTACTTAAAATGTTTTTAAACCTATCATTTAAATTTAAAAATACATATTACTTATACAATCACATTTTAACTTTGTCTTCCTTTTCTTCCCAAGGAAACGCACACCTGAAAATATCCCCATCATTTTAGTGTCCAATAATATGCTAATAAGGCCCATCTTTTTTTTTTAATGTTTATTTTTGAGAGAGAGAGAGAGAGAGAACGACTGGGGAAGGGGTAGAGAGAGAGGGAACAGAGGTTCCAAAAAGGGCTCTGAGCTGACAGCAGTGAGCCAGACGCAGGGCTCGTTCTGAACTCAGGAACTCAGGAACCTTAAGATCATCACCTTAGCCCTAGTTGGTTGCTCAACCAACTGAGCCACACAGGTGCCCCACAACCCATCTTTTCTTAATGATCTATGTATTTAGTTATACTGTCATTTCATTATGATTGATATTACTTATGTTAAGAAGCTGAGTTGATAAGCATTTAAGAAACATAATTTCTTAAGGTACGCTTTCTTTAATCAAAAAGAAAAAATAAGAAAACTTACCACAGCTAGATTATTTCCAATGCATTTCAGAAATAAAAATTTTTCTGCAACAGCATCTTCACCAAGGAACTCACCGAGACGCTCTCTCAGGGCTTGTAAAGTAAGGTGAGGAGATACTCTGAAATATGACATTGCTTTATAATGTAAAATGAAATAGGTTTCAGCTATACTACACATTTGATAACATTAGTCAGCTATCTCAAAAATGAATACTAATTTAATATATCATATATGACTTAATATATTGTGGTTTTATATTGCCTGGCACTTTGTAAACCTTCAGGAAATTTTAAAAAATGATTATACAAATAAATACTGTTTATAAAAGCCCTTTCTGTACTGAAAGGAAAATGCTTGCCTATTTTTCTCATCCACATCTAAATGGTATTATTTTTTAAAAATCTTTGTTATGGAACTTACATATTTTTTACACATATATTAAAGAATGATTTACCCACAGATAATTATTTTGGAAGTTTGACAAGATTAGCTGGTGCTTAAAAATTTCCTTGATGATCAAATGTTGTCAGACTCTACACTTTTGCTCATTTAGGGATACTTCATCACTCAAAATCTAAAATTTAAAGCCATCATTTATGCTATTTTTTTGAGTTCTTGTTATTCTAAGATCTTATGAGAAACATTATATAACTAATTCATTCAACCAACAAGTATTTACTGAGCACCCAGTATGTGTCAGACATTGTTCTAAGGAATGGGAATACGGCAATCAACAAGAGAGACAAAAATCTCTGCCCTTACAGACTTTACAATCTAATGATGGGAAAGAAAAAATTAACAAAATAAGAAAAACATATAAATTATAAGACATTGCTAAGTACTATGGAGAAAAGTAAAGCAGAGAAGGAAGCTTAGCTACAATTTAAAATATAGTGATCAGAGATCTAAACAAAAAAGTAATATTGGAGTAAAGACCTGAAGATGAGTGAGATAGGATACATAAGGGCTGAAAGAGCATTCTAGATTAAGAGAACAGCAAGTACAAGTGTCCTGAGGTCCATGTCTGATGTGTTCCAGAACAGAAAAGAGACTGGTATGCTTGAAGTGATGGGGAAGATAAGGAATAATGTCATGTATGCTTCTGTGAATGTGAAAATACACATACATATAAATGTGCACACACATATACTTATATTCTGTTTCTTTTTGAAAAAGTCATTGTGGATACACTGGTTTAACCACTATTCACAGCTTTTCAACAGGTTTCTAATTTCAGATAATTTCTCTCTATATTCTTTTTGTGTGTAACCACAGTAATATACCAGTTATACCTTTTCTGGGTGGCAGTATTATGGTTAAGTGACATCTGTTCCTCCAGTACTTATTAACCGTTATATAACATTATTTATTGATAGTATTAAGTTAGAAACTGGATCCATAACATGGACCAGAATTTTTCACTTATAACCTAAATTTCCAAAAAAAAAAAAACCCAAAAAAACAAACAAAAAAAACAACCCATTTTTCTCTGCAGAAAAAAAAAAAAAAAGAGATTGCTTTTTCAGGCACATCATAACATGACCACAAAATACTTGCCTTATAAATCCAGCTGAAATGAATTTGTTAACAACTTCTATTGAAATGGTATTTAGCTTATAGTTCCATGATCCTTCAGGGACATAGAAAACATGAAGCTCCACCAACTGAATAAATTGAGAAGACATCAGTTAAAATATTTTTAAAATGGAAAAAATCAACTGATGTCCTCTAGAATTTTAAAGTTAATAATCATAATTGAAATAAACATGGAATACATGTATCTTTCTGAACAAACACAAAAAAGAAAATGAAGAGCCAAAATTTTAAGTTGGCTACTTGGCACTTACAGCACATCTTCTCCCTAGAAACAATGTCATAGATGTGGTCTTAAGGTACCATAACATCCCTGACATACAGTGTTCTTTCTGTGGCTTGAAGTAAGAGTCGCAGACCACCAAGATCAGTTTTCTGATTACCAACCTTTCCCTTTCCCTTGATCCCCACATACTCAGTTCTGTTATAGTGATCTTGTGGAATCCTTACACTTTACATATTGTCTCCCTAACATTGTTGTGATGATTGCTAGTTCTCAGCAACTGCAACTGTGCAATTCTCAACTGTGGTCTGGGAAATATTTTTGTTTCCCAGAATTCTAGGAAGAACCTATTCCTGACAGAGATGGGGGAAGAAATGGTTGTTCTTATGTAGGGCATGTCTGCCAGCTTAGCTTATCTGTACTTTTAATACCATTTTCTTGGGGCACCTGGGTGGCACAGTGGATTAAGCATCCGACTCTTGGTTTGGACTCAGGTCATGATCTCATGGGTTCCTGGGTTTGAGCCCCACATCTGGCTCCGCATTAACAGTGCAGGGCGTGCTTAGGATTCTCTCCCTCTCCCTCTCTCTCTCTCTCTGCCCCTTTCTTGTGCTCTCTCTCCAAATAAAGTAAATAAACTTTAAAAAATTAATAAATACTATTTTCTTTTTTTTTAAACATTAAAAAGTTATTTTTAATGTTTATTTATTTTTGAGAGAAACAGAGCACAAGCAGGGGAAGGGCAAAGAGAGAGGGAGACAAAGAATCTGAAGCAGGCCCCAGGCTCCAAGCTGTCAGCACAGAGCCTGACATGGGGCTGGAACTCATCAACCACGAGTTCATGACCTAAGCCAAAGTCAGACACCCAACCGATTGAGCCACCCAGGTGCCCCAATACCATTTTCTTTTCTATTAATGTTTTGTTAAACCTCAATTAGAATCCTTCCACTTAGATGAATATTTAGATTACCACAACAGAAACAAAACAATTAGAGCAAATATAGTCTTATCTTTTAGTCTAATGAAGTTTGTTATTCATTGCATACTAAAACTCAAATGATTATACTTTACAGTATTAAATATCTGAGTAAAACTTTAAAAATTTGATTATGACCTACCATTAATATTAGTAATTTTTATAGGAGATAAAATTGGTTCTTGAACTGAATGTGTTGCTCAAGTTGTTTTTATAGACCAAGTAAATTACTTCTATACATTTGATGTGTGTATAGTCTGCTGTAGTTTGAAGTTTGCCATATGCTGTATTTGAATACCAGAGCATTTAAAAGATAATTTCCTAACTATACTATGCTATTCACAGCTAACACTACACTATACTATTTTTTTTAAGTTTATTTATTTTGAGAGAGAGAGAGCGCAAGCAGTGTAGGAACAGAGAAAGAGGGAGAAAGAGAATCCCAAGTGTTGGGCTTGAATTCATGAACTGTGAAATCATAACCAGAACCAGAATCAAGAGCCAGACACTTAACGACTGAGCTAACTGGGCACCCCTACACTATACTATTAATACTATAATATTTAATAGCTACATGATTAAATATTTGTAAAACTTTCAGAAGCCTTTAGTAAATATGACCTTATCCTTTATATAAATGCATTAATATTTTACAGGAGAAAAAATATTTATTGAACTAAACATTTTTACTTTGTTTTTATAAACAAAGTAAATTCTGTCAATATTTCTATAATTCATGAACTATAAATCAAAATGCCTGTATAGATTTAATTCCATAATTGAGTGAGTAAGCAATACAGAGAAAATATAGTTAAAACATTTCTTGGACTTTGAAACATTTTGTGATATAAAATAATTTATAGTGGATTTGTGTTCATTTATTCCCTCAACAAATATTTACTGAATGTCTACCATGTGCCAGCACTGGTCTAGGCATTAGAGATATGCAGTGAGTAAGAAAAAGATCCTTGCTTGGGCATAACTCTACCTTCAAATGAGGTAACAGGACAAGAAGAAGAGTGAGGCAAGTGAGGCACTCACCTCAGATGCAAAATTTAAGGCTGCAACAAAACCTCCATAATCAAGATAAATACAACATTAAAAAAAAAACCTATTCAATGTAAAAACTTTCATGATAAGCAAAATATCAAAAATTTAAATAAAGAGAGAAATTAATACTACTATTACAGCCTTAAGCAAAAGGAAAAATATGAACCTCAATACATGTTTCTTAAAAGAAATACATTTCTGGGGACACCTGGGTGGCTCAGCTGGTTAAGTGTCTGACTCTTGGTTTCAGCTCAGGTCATGATCTCATGGTTCATGGGTTTGAGCCCCGCACCGGGCTCTGTGCTGACAGCTCAGAGCCTGAAGCCTGCTTCAGATTCTGTGTCTCACTCTCTCTCTGCCCTTCTCCTGCTCATGCTCTCTCTCTCTTAAAAATAAGTAAAACAAAAAACAAACAAAAATTCTTAATGGTTAACTTTTTCCAGAATAACAAAATAGTTGAAAAAATACTGAGAATTTTAAAAGTATATACTAAAACTCACAACATTATTTTAAGGTTAAATATTCTGTTTATACCAAAACATGAATTTATTATAATTTTAACTTTTCTGGCTTTCATGGAAGCAGCTCATCAGTAATATTTTCATCAAAACTACTAACCATTAAAAAATACATTAAAAGGTATATTTATAGGCACATATTTTTGCCTTTTGCCTCAGGTTCCAAAATGGCCTATCAGATTCTGTTTCTCTTTAAAATGCTATTAGGATTTCTTTTGCATCAATTTTTTCATTAAAAAAACTTGTATTGAATTATTTATCTTAATTATGGAGGGGTCTTTTGTGTGTGGGGGGGCTTAAATTTTGCACCTCAGGCAAGTGACTCATTTGTCTCAGACTAGACCCAGGTCTGTGAGGGCACAGACAATAAACAGTAAATATAAAAACACTGATAAATTATATAGTACATTAGAAAGTGGTCAGTACTGAAAAAAAAGAATAAGTAGAGCAGGGTGAGGAAAACGGTGAAGATAAAAGGGGAAGTGGGTTTCAGTGTTTTGTTTTGTTTTGTTTTAATTTGAGAGAGAGAGAAAGAGAGAGACTCTCAAGCAGGCTCCAACACAGAACTGTGAGATCATGATCTGAGCCGAAATCAAGAGTTGGTCGCTCAACTGACTGAGCCACCCAGGCGCCCCAGAAAAGGTGAGATTTAAGTAAAGACTGCAGGTGAAGAAGAAATTAGATGAGTGATGATGTAGAAGTAAAAAGTTCCAAGAAGCATTAAAGCAAAGGTCTTAAGGTGAGAAAGTGCTAGTATGCTTAAAGCAGAGAGAGTGAGGGAGAGAGTAGTAAAAGATCAAGTAAGAAAAATGAGGAGGACAAGGAACAAATTAAATAGGGTCTTCCAGGCCACTGTAAGCTCTTTATCTTAGAAAATGAGAAGCCAATTCAGGGTTTTAATAGAAGCACATCTGACATTCATTTTAGATTCTTATTATTTTAATATGAAAAATTCTAAACATACATACAAATAAAAGGAATACTACAAACACCGAAATACTTACTACTTAGATTCAAAAGTAAACATCATGCCACATTTACTTCTTCTCCCCCCCGCCCCCCAAAACCTCTTTTTTTAAAGGCGACTGCCACATGCAGCACCTTATTTGGATGTGTCTGAAGTCTTGGAAACTTGACTACCCTGCCTTCTACAATCGGATCTTGAGAGATTGTTTGGAGGTTCTAGCAGGGGAGCAGAACTACTTGTATACCCTTTGACTGAAGAATGATCCTCCTCTATAGGGAAGGTCGTCCTCTTCAACCCAGCACACAACTTTTGGAGGGACACATATGGAGTTGTGAGAGAGAAAGGGGACACCCACCTGTCCAGCCAGATCAGTCCAATCAACCTTGGTCATCAATGGGTGACAGATGTCACAACCAGATTGTCCTCAATCCTCTCTCCCTCCCTTAACAAACCATTCAAAGTAATCAGACATCATGAAAATATAATCCTAAGTACTTTCGCATCCATCTCCTAAAAATAAGGACTTGTCTAATTTTTCACATTTTCACATTTAAGAAAATTAACAGTTCCTTAATGTAAAATAATATCCATTCCACATTCAAATTTCCTTAATTGTCCATTTGTTCTCAGAATGTTTTTCAGTCTAGAATCCAATCAAGGATAACACACTGCATTTGGTTTGTCACATCTTTAAAGATCTTAATCTGCAAGTTTTCCAGACCTTCCCCCCCACCCCCTCTTAATGGCATTGACTTTTTAAAGAGACTGGGTAGTTGTTTTAAAGAATGTTTTGCATTCTGAATTTACCTTATTAACTCCTTAGGATACATTTAACTTAATTCTCCAATTCCTCTCTTTTTTTTAGCATAGTATAGTTTCTTTTTTTAATCTTTTTTTTTTATCATGAAAAGTATATCCTGTAATCTCCATCTCCTATTTTCCTCATGCCACCCCTTCTGTTTCTATAGTTTTTGTTTTCTATAGCTAAGAGTCTGTTTCTTGGTTTCTTTTTTTCCTTTGCTCGTTTACTTTGTTTCTTAAATTCCACAAATAGGATCACATGGTATTTGTCTTTGACCTATTGTGCTAAGCATTATACTGTCTAGCTCTATGCATAGTGTTGCAAATAGCAAGATTTCATTCTTTTTAATGGCTCTATAATATCCCATTGTATATGTGTGTGTACATACACACACACACACACATATAATCACTTTTTTATATATGTAAAATCACTCCTTTATCCAATCACCTGAGCTGCTTCCATAATTTGACTATTGTAAATGATGCTGTAATAAACACAGGGGTGCAGGTATCCCTTTGAATTAGTGTTTTTGTATTCTTTGGGTAAATACCCAGTAGTGAGATTACTGGATTGAAGGATAATTCTATTTTTAATTTTTTGAGGAATCTTCATAATGTTCTGCACAGTGACTGCACCTATTTACATTCCCACTAGCACTGCAAGAAGTTTCCTTCTCCACCTCTCCAACACTTGCTGTTTCTTGTGTTTTCGATTTTAGCCATTCTGACAGGCATCAGGTAATACCTCATTGCAGTTTTGACTTGTATATCCCTGATGATGAGTGATGTTGAGCATCTTTTCATGCCTCTGGTGACCATCTGGATGTCTTCTGCCCATTTTTTATTAGATCATTTGTTTGGGGGCTATCGAGTCATATCAGTTCTTTATATATTTTGGATATTAACCCTTTACCAGATGTCATCTGCAAATATCTTTTCCCATTCCATAGGTTGCCTTTTAGTTTTGTTGAATTGTTTCCTTCACTGTGCAGAAGCTTTTTATTTTGATGGTAGTCCCAATAGTTCATTTTTGTTTCCCTTGCCTGAGGAGGCATATCTAGAAAAATATTGCTATGGCCAATGTCAGAGAAATTACTGCCTAGGTTCTCTTCTAGGATTTTTATGGTTTCAGGTCAGGTCTCACATTTAGGCCTTTAATCCATTTTGAGTTTATTTTTTATGTGGTGAAAGAAAGTGGTCCAGGTTCATTCTTTTGCATGTGGCTGTCCAGTTCTCCCAACACCATTTGTTGAAGAATTTTTTTTCCCATTGAATATTCATTTCTTCTTTGTTGAAGATTAACCATATAATAATGGACTTCTGGCTTTCCTGTTCTATTCCACTGATCTATGTGTCTATTTTTATGTCAGTACTATACTGTTTTAATTGCTACTTCTTTATAATATGACTTGAAATCTGGAATTGTGATTCCTCCAGTTTTGTTTTTGTTTCTCAAGATTGCTTTGGCTATTTGAGGTCTTTTGTGGTTCCATACAAATTTTAGGATTGTTTGTCCTAGTTCTGTGAAAAATGCTATGGGTGGGGCACCTAGGTGCCTCAGTTGATTGTGCATCCGACTCTTGGTTTTGGCTCAGGTCATGATCTCACAATCTGTGAGTTTGAACCCTGTGTTGGGCTCTGCAGAGCCTGCTTGGGAGGTGGTGCAGGCTGGTGGTGCAGAGACTGCTTGGGATCCTCTCTCCTCTATTTGCCCCTCCCTCCTGCTCGCTCGCACGCACTGTCAAAATAAAAAAACATAAAAAAAAAACAATTTGAAAGGGGCCTATAAAAAAATTGCTATTTGTATTTTTATGGGGACTGCATTAAACCTGTAGATTGCTTTGGGTAGTTTAGACATTTTAACAATATTTGCTCTTCTAATCCATGAGCATGGGATGTCTTTGTGTCTTCCTGAATTTCTTTTATCAGTGTTTTGTGATTCTCACAGTACAGGTCTTTCACCTCTTTGCTTAAGTTTATTCCTAGATATCTGAGTGTTTTTGGTACAGTTGTATATGGGATTGTTTTCTTAATTTCACTTTCTGCTGCTTCATTATTAGTGTGTAGGAATGGAACAGATTTCTATACATTTATTTTGTATCCTGTGACTTTGCTTGAATTCATTTATGACTTCTAGTAGTTTTTTTTGACGGAGTCTTTAGGATTTTCTATATATGTCATTTGCAAATAGTGAAAATTATGCTTCTTCCTTACCAATTTGGATGCCTTTTATTTATGTTGTCTAATTATTGTGGCTAGGACTTCCAGTACTATGTTGAAAAGAAGTGATGAGAGTGGATATCCTTATCTTGTTCCTGACCTTAGGGGAAACGCTCTCAGTTTTTCACCATTGAGTACGATGTTGGCTATGGGTTTTTCATATAAGGTCTTCATTATGTTGAAGTATGTTCCCTCTAGACCCACTTTGCAGACAGTTTTTGTCATGAATGGATCTTGTACTTTTTCATATTTTTTTTTTGCATGTATTGAAATGATATGGTTTTTATCATTTCTCTTATTGATGTATCATGTTTACTGTTTTGTGAATATTGAATCACCCTTTCATGTCAGGAATAAATCCCACTTGATTATGGTGTATGATTTTTTTAATGTATTGTTGGATTTGGTTTGCTAACATTTTGTTGAGGATTTTTGCATCTATATTCATGAGATATATTGGCCTACAGTTCTTTTTTTCTGGTATCTATTTCCTTTTGATATCAAGGTAATACTGGCTTCATAGAATGAATTTGGAAGTATCCCTTCTTGTATTTTTTGGAATAGTTTGAGAAGAATAGGTATTAACTGTTTAAATGTTTGGTAGAATTTGCTGGTGAAGCCATCTAGTCCTGGACTTTGTTTTTTTGGGAGTTTTTTGATTATTGATTTGCTTTCATTGCTGGTAATTGGTCTGGTCAAATTTTCTATTTTTTCCTGCTTTAGTTTTGGTAGGTTATATGTTTTTAGAAATTTATTAATTTAATTTATCCAATTTGTTGGGTGTACAGGTTTCCATAATATTCTGTTACAATTGTTTGTACTTCTGTGGTGTTGGTTGCTATTTCTCCTTTTTCACTAGTGATGTTGTTGACTTGGGTCCTCTCCTTTTTAATGAGTCATGTTAGAGGTTTATTAATTTTGTTGATCTTTTCAAAGAAAAAGCTCCTGGTTTCATTGATCTATTCTATTTATTTTTGTGCTATATCATTTTTTTTGCTTGTGTTCACTGCTTTTATTACTAATATTTAAAAAAAATGTTAAAAAGAAAAAAAAATCATTCTCTGTTCTCCAATGGCTCTCATCCTTCCCTCCTGCCCACACAATTCCTGATCCATTTCCTCAGGGCCAGTTGAAAACTGAGCCTGTACACTGCCATTTTCACAGAAAACAACCAGTGCCAGGGATGGAGGGAAGAAAGTTAGATGAGGGTGACAGTACTGTCCAGGTTCTACCCAAAGGTAGGCTGGGTGGAGATTCACAGAATTCAGATGAAAGGGCTGGTGGCCTCACAATGACATAGTCTAACTAAAGTGGGCTGGAGAGGAGAGGGTAACCCCTCAGAAGCTTTAGAAGATGTCTCATGGGCTTGTGTCAAACCCAGAAAAACCAACCCCAGAATGGGGAGACCAGGGAGGCTGTCTTGCACAAAGTTTCACAATTCTCCCACATTGGGAGGTACGGAAAGTCTAGAGGGCACGAAGTCTCACTCATTGTGGCAGAAAAACTTAGTCTAGTGTTGGGAAGTCACAAAGCCACGGGCAGAGAGAGGCTACATACAAGGGGATGAACAGTTTCACAAAGCACTGTGGTCAGACCAGACCAGAGCAGTGGGGATCATGCTACTGATGCAGAAACTACAAAATCCAAAAGCAGGGAGAGTGGCCTTTCAGGGAGTAACTGCACCAGTCATCCATACTTGACCCCAGGTCAACCTGGTGAGTTTCACAGAGCAACTGGCAACTTTGGGGGTAAGGGTTGTCACATAAAAAGGACTCAAGCAGCTGGAAGGGAATGGTATGAAACTGCTCCAGGGCTCTCAAGAATCGAGGGCAGTACCGGGGGCTGGGTGGACAGATGCACAAGAAACTGCACCAAAGAGGTTTCTTGTTCAGCAGTGAGTTAGTGAGGGGGAAGAGGATCTAGGAGGCAGTTGAAGTGAGCAAAGATGGGGTCCTGAAGACAAGTCTCTAGAGGCTGAATCAGACAAAAGACCACACACCGGGCACCAGTGATGAAACACAACTCTGGACCCCAAATGGGGAGGTCACAGATGGGGGTGGGTGTCACTGTCTGAGGGCAGTGGGTGGAACAGCCTCACAGTAGCCATCACAGGGCCACAAGGAAATATATGGCTGTTAGGTTACAGAGGGCTCCCTTCAGCCTCGATGGGAAGGCACAGTCTCACAGAGGAGGTCCAATGACACCTGGATGGCAGAAGGCACAGAGGTCCTCATGTTGACAGTGGCCCTTTTTGGCAAAATGTCAGCAGACAGGGTGGTAGGATTTGTCTTCCATAACTTGGGGGCCATACTTGGGTGGGTAGGTATTTTTGATAAGAGACCAACTTTTGAGCCTTTGAGGATTTCTCTGCTCTTTGTGAAAGCCTCCCCTGAAAGGACCTCCATGGCTTGGTCCAGGAAAAAGGAGGTTCAATATTGGCCCTCCACCAACCACAACCACATGGGCCACACCTGGGGCCTAGGCCTCCCCAGATGGGGCCTCTGCCCCAGGAAGGAGGTGGGAGACTCAGCAGTGGTTGAATCATTCATCCCCTTGACCCTGGAAGACCTCTGTGAAGAGCTGACTTAGAGTCACCAGGCTTTCCAGTGGCCATGGGAGTAAGGCCCAGAAGGCTGGGTGGTCCGATGGGACTTCCATGCTCCTCGTCTCCAGTCTCTTTCCGCTCTGGCAGCAGAGGCTGCTGCAGTGGTGGCTGCTGCTGCTAATTCTGCTTCTTTTGTTTCAACATCATGGTTGTGGCAATGGCTGCCTAAATCATTTATTTCTGCTCTAATCTTTATTATTTCCTTGCTTTTGCGGAGTTTGGGTTTTGTTCTTTTTCTAGCTTGTTTAGGTGTAAGGTTGAGATTTTTCTTGCTTCTTGAGGTAGACCCATATTCCTATAAACTTCCCTCTTAGGACCACACTTGAGGAAAAGATTTTGGACTATTGTTTTTTCAATTTTCATTTGTTTCCATGTAATTTTTGCCTTCTTTCTTTGTTGATCCATTCGTTGTTTAGCAGCACGCTATTTTAACCTCAATGTATTTGTGCTCTTTACAGATTTTTTTCCTGTGGTTTTCTAGTTTTAGAGCATTGCGGTCAAAAAAGATGCACAGTAGGACTTTGATTTTTTAAAATTTGTTGAGACTTCTTTTGTGACCTAATATTTGATCTATCTGGAGAGTGTTCTGTGTGCACTTGAAAAGAATGTGTACTCTGCTGTTTTAGGATAGAATGTTCTGAATATATGTTAAATCCATCTGGTCCAGTATGTTATTCAAAGCCACTATACCTTTGTTGATTTTCTATTTGGATGATTTGTCTGTTGATTTAAGTGGGGTGTTAAAGTTCCTTATTATTGTATTATCATCAATTATTTCCTTTATGCTTGTTATTAACTGTTTTATGTATTTCTGCGCTAAGTTGGGTACATAAATATTATTATATAGTGTCCTTGTCTTGTTACAGTTGTTTTAAAGTCTTATTTTGTCCAACGTAAGTATTGTTATCCCAGGTTACTTTTGACATCCATTTTCATGATAAATATTTCTCCATCCCCTCACTTTCAACCTGCAGGTGTCTTTTGGTCTGAAATGGGTCTCTTGTAGGCAGCATATTGATGGGTCTTGTTAATTTATCCACTCTGTCACCGTATGTCTTTTGATAAGAGCATTTAGTCCATTTATATTCAAAGTAATTATTTATAGGTATGTATTTATTTCCATTGTTATTTGTTTTATGGTTATTTCTACAGATTTTCTTTGATCCTTCTCTTGTTCTTTTTTATAGTGTGTTGGCATTCTTTAGTGATAGACTGGATTCCTCTTTATTCTTTGCATATGTATTACTGGTTTTTGATTTGTGGTTATTAGTTTTGTATATAACATCTTCTGCATATAGCAGTGTATATCAAGTTGATGGTCAGTTTAAGTCTAAACCCATTGTTTATCCCCTCACCCCATTTTAGGTATATGGTATCATACTTTACATCTTTTTATTTTATGAGTCCTTTGATATTTATGATATCAATATTATAAAACAGAAATATTTATTTTTACTGCTTTTCTGCTTTCTACTTTCCATACTCTCACTTATGGTCTTCCCTTTCCACTCAAAGAGTCCCCTTTAATATTTCTTGTAGGGCTGGTTTAGTATTCATGAACTCCTTTAGTTTTTGTCTGAGAAACTCTTTCTCTCTCCTTTTATTCTGAATTATAGCCTTGCTGGATAGAATATTCTTGGTTGTAGATTTTTCCTTTCACCACTTTGAATATATCATGCTACTCCCTTCTGGCCTGCAAAGTTTCTGCTGAAAAATTCACTGATGGCCCTATGGGGTTTCCTTTGTATTTAACAGTCTTTTTTTTTTTTTCCTCTTGTTGCTTAAAAACTTTTTTCTTTATCACTACTTTTTGCCATTTTAATTACTATGTGTCTTCATGTGGAACTCCTTGGGTTGAATATTTGGAGAGCTCTCTGTGCCTCCTGGATCTGGACATCTATTATCCTCTTCAGAATAGGGAAGTTTTCAGTTATTATTTCTTTAAGTAAATTTTCTGCCCCCTAACCTCTTCTTCTTCTTCTGAGATCCCTTATGACTATTATGCTTGATGGAGTCACTGAGTTCCCTTGCACTATTCTCAATTTGCATAATTTTCTTTCCTCTCCTTTGCTCAGCTTGGTTACTTTTCATTACTTGTCTTCCAGGTCACTAATTTGTTCCTCTGCTTCATCTAGCCTGGTATTTATTCCATCAAATATATTTTCAATTTCATTTACTGTGTTCTTTATCTGTCTCTCTCTTTTTTTAATCTCTTTGTTAAGGGTCTCACTGATGTCTTCAATCTTTTCTCAAGTTTGGTAAGTATCTTTATGATCATTACATTCTCTATGAGGCATATTATTTTTAACTGTTTTGCTTTGGTCTCTTTTGGTGGCTTGGTCCTGTTCTTTCATTTGGGAGATATCTCTGCCTCTCTATTTGTCCGACTTTCTGTGTCCATTTCTCTGTATTAGGAAAGTCATCTACTTCTCTTGCTCTTAACAATAACAGTCTTATAAAAGAAGAGGTCCTATAGTACCTTGCAGTACAGTGTCCCCTGTTCCTCAGGGCCTAGTGTTTCAGGGAATGTTTCCTACGTGCATTGCATGTGCTCTGCTGTTGAGTCCTAGCATCTTATTTCCTTCAGTCCAGTTGTCTACAGAGGCTCTCTTTGCCTATTGTGGTCCTCAGCAGGAGTGGCATACATTTTAACATGGTGTGTAGTAGTCAGCTTGTGAAATGGGATCTGCCCCTCCTGCTCCCAGAAATGAGGCCCGCCAAATGTATGTGTCAGCAGATTTGGTGTTGGCAGGGTTTGCACCAGTCTTCTGGGGGAGGAATGTGCAATGTGGGGACTGAGGTAGATGTGACTGGGAAGGGCTGATCTGCCAAAGCATGAGGGGGTAAGACTCAGTGCAAGCAAGTTAGGTAACGAGTGTACCACCCTGGTTCCCACAGGTGGCTAGTATTTATTCCAGAGGAGGGGGAACAGGGAAGGGAAATGGTGCCTGTCTGCTCCTTTTCCTGGAGGCGTCTCTCAGCAATCCCTGTGTCTCTGGGTCACACTCTGTGATGACAAATCACTCACCCTCCCACTTCCCCTGATATGTCTCAAACAGCTGGTTCTACCCTGTGTCTTCATGGACTGTTTGTTGTGCTCTTTATGGGTGGGGCTTTCTACAGCCCTCTATACTCTACCAGAGTAGAGTATGCTGATTTTTTAAAATTCCAGGCTTTAAGTCCCTTTGGTTGTAAGAACTAAGAAATTTGGCCCCTCTCATTTTCAAAGGCAAATATTATGGGGATTCATCCTCCCTGTTTGTAGGTGCCCCAGTGTGAAAGTCTGTTTTCTGCCTTTCTCTACACCTCTCCTTCTCCACCAAAGATGGCCATAGTCCCTTTTGCTCCTAGACCCTGTCTTTGCCCTTCCTACCTCCTTCGATGTGGCCTCTTCCCTACCTTAGTTGTAGAGTTTGTTCTTCCAGTCCTTCTTAGGTAGTTTTCTTGGTTATTTACAATGATGTGTTATCTAGTTGTATCCTTGGATGAAGCAGGCTTAGGGTCCTCCTACTCTACCATCTTCCCAGCCAACCTTGTTCAACAAGCGTTTTTGAAACAAAGACTTCCCTCTTGTAAACAGTTAACTGTGTATAGTCTTCAACTGACACAAATTAGTCAGCTGGGGGCAAGAATACTTTATAAATGGTGCCCTGTATTTCATTTTGCCTTTCAATAGGACACATACAATGTTCTACTTCCAAAGTCTACTATATTCAATAACTATTAAAGGGTTAATACAACAGGCTGTAAGGGTCAAGAAAATGGAACCTGTTATGATGCTATCTGAATAAAGTGTGAGATGATGGTGGCTCATTCCAATGTACTAGCAGAAGTGATGGGAAATGGTCATATTTTCATATAATTTAAAGCTATAGTTAGTCCATTGGAAGTGAAATTTGAGAAACAAACAAAAATGACTCTAAGGCATGTGGCCACAGATACTCAAAGGATGGATTTTCTATCACCTGAGATGGAGAATGTCATGGGGAGAACATGTTTGGGGGAGGGAGAAAAGATCCATAGTTCAGTTTGAGATATGCTAATTTTAAGATGTGTATTGGCCATCCATGTGGGATGGAAGCTGAAAATATGAATCTGCAGTTTGGGAAAGAAGACTAGATTGAGGATATAAATTTGGGAATCCTTAGCCTAAAGATGGTATTTAAAGCTATTATACAGAATGAGACCACCAAGGAATGAGTGCAGATGGAGAAGAAACAAAGAGCTGGCCCCTGAAATTCTCCACTATTAAGTGATCAGGAAGAAGAAGAAAACCCAGCAAAGAAGACTGAAAATGAACAACAAGGAAAGCAGGAGGAAAACCAAGATGTGTATGCTAGAAGCCAAGTGAATTAATTATGTTAAATATGAGTGATCAACAGTGTCAACTGCTGCACACAGATAGACCAAAAATATGCAGGATAAGAATTAAACAACAGATTTAGTAATGTAGAGGTGAATTTAACAAGAGCAATTTTGGTGCAGTAGTGGAGTGAAAACTTGATTGGAGCTGGTTTAAAGAGAAAATGGAGAGAAGGTACTGGGGGTTTGAGAAGGTATGAAATAGTTGTCTAGAACAGTGGAAAAGTAAATGAGTGAGTGGAAGACAGTCTGCCTACCAGCAAAAGGTTCCAGTTGAGATTCATGGTCCTGAATTTAAAGTGAGAACAATGTTCATGTTGGTATATTTTTCTCCAGCCACATTCTATTGTAGGCATAGGTATAGCATAAGTGAAGAATTAGATTAACCAGGGTTTTTGTTTTGCCAAGCAGTATAATGAAATGAGAGAGGGCCAAGGAGTCAAAAGTATCAGAAAGAGAGTAATCCAGATCGTTCTATGGTATTTAAACTGTGGAGGGCATCAAAAGGTGATGAATAAGACAAACAGACAAACAAAAACAAAAAACAGGTGATAGGATCAATGCACTGGGAACCCAATAAAATCAGAGTACTTAGAGGAAATGAACTACAGATAAAAGAACTGGGATAAAATAATTGTAATCAGACAATGGGATACACAGTGGAGTTAATATCTAATACTTTATATAATCCATATTTTGCTTTCTCAGAACTTTTCAAAAACAATATTAACAAGCTTTTCTTATATTTTCTTATATTTTAGTTTACAAGATTTTCTTACCTCTGATGAAGAAGGTCGGCTTGGACTGAGGGACATATTCACCAGTGTCTGAATAGGGTGATTATCAGTTGGAATTTTGTGGGGTGTTTTACCTTTCTTCATTTAAGTAGTATATGTAAAGGTTATAACAGATTTTTGACTTGTTTAAGATAGCATTCCACTCAATTCTGGTCTCTGATTCATTCAAAAAGTGAAAAGAAAAACACAAAAGGCTTTAAAATACACTGAAAATGAAAACTTAGGAATGTACACAATCTCATAATTTAAAAAGACCTATTACTAGTAAGTCTGTGTGTGTGTATATACATATATATACACATCTATATATGTATACATATATATATATATCTTCAATACAACTAAATAAATTGTTAAATTACATTATAAAAGACTTGTGACCAGGGCATATTTTACTATTCTAAACAATTTTCTCAAGGTTGAAAATTAAAGTTAAATATATATGGTATTTTATATAAAGTAGAAATATGTTTCTGGAAGTATAAAGACTAAATTTGTGCAAATGGCTATAGAATGATGAAAACTGTTTTACCATAAACATTTCTTCCTTGGCTTGGATATCTCAAGTATAACATGAATAATTATTCCAGATGAAAATGCCAGTTTTTAAGTACTTTAAGCTATGTTTGTGTTGTTTCCTGTATTGTTCTCAGAGGATTTAAAACAGTTTACAAGAATCCACAATAACATTTAAATTATATAATAAAAATTGAAAAGTAAGGTAGCTGAATCACTCTAAACAGGAATTATCAAAGTAGGACAATCCTTAAGTAAACGATGTGATACCAATACCAGAACAGAAGCCTTTTCAAGATTTCAAAGCATTGTACAATCTTGATTTATATTAAAACAGTAAGTGCAACAAAATTTAAAATTTCTGTTATTTGGTATTGATTACAGCTCTATGAAATCATATCAGAGACCACTAATTATTCTAATGGTATCAAAATTAAAAAATTACATCCTGGGACAGAACATCTTTTAAATCAAGTTAGTTTCACATATTACTTCCTATGCAAATTTCTTACAATAATTAAAACTTAAAATGTTTTGTTATTTTAACCATCTCAAACATTATTTTAATTACATTAGTATTTTTTTTAACTATTTAGATATTTCCATTTCTATACCTACCCAAAGGCTCTTTCTGCCATTGTACTAATATCAGCCTATATTATGAACCTAAACACAACTCAGATACATATATGGTAATGTCTTTATTATATAAAAATTATTTGTAATAACCTATAAGAATTACAGTCCATGGGCATGCAAATTGCTACTGATGTGAAAACTGGGAGGCTGGGATTGTTAATTTCTGTGCATGCATTAAAAGCTTGTCATTTTTGGGGTGCCTGGGTGGCTCAGTTGGTTAAGCTTCTGACTCTTGATTTTGGCTCAGGTCATGATCTCACGGTTCATGAGATGGAACCCAAGATGGGCTCTGCACTGACAGCACGGGCCTGTGCACATGTGCACATTCTCTCTCAAAATAAATTAACATTAAAAAAAAAAACTTGACATTTTCATTCAGAACAAATTTTTAATTAAGCAAACTCAAGTCATTAACCAAGACCTGCTTTAATATTGTCCTCAGGTAAACTGCCCCATTACATTATCCCTTCTAAAGGTATAGCAAAGAAGCCATATTTTGAATGATACCTCCATTTTGTCATTTCTGACTGGATTAATGCTGAAGACTAAATCCTGGACAATAAAATGGCATTGCATATAAAGATGAGACCTTAGAAATTAGAACTGGGAGAACTCAAGATTCAGAATTCTCAAAAATAGATTATCATTAGTCAATTATGGGTTTGAGAGGGAGTAAGTGCTCGTAGATATATCACCTGTCATCTTTGATCTGGTCTGTACTTTAAAGAGAATGACCTATCGTACTTTCTCTGCATTACTCCAAAAATCATTTTGGAGTAAGCAGCAGAACTAAAAATCAAGCTCAAAAATTTCTGACACTTGATGACCTGGTGTTGAGAATCCAGGGTACTGCCAGCCCAGGCCTACTTCAGCTCTAGGCATCCCACTGGGGTGGCCCCGATGCAGCATGCTACAAAACTCCCAGTCTGTGCCCACTCCAGCTCCAGCCAGCCAGCCAAAGTCACCAGGCACATGCAGTCTACACATGGATGGTTCCTATACAACACCATTCCTTCAAGACTGGGATAGATTGCTGTTTCAACTAATTCATAGAAACATACACAGAAAATGAAACAACATGAGAAGACAGAGGAATATGGTTTCAATGAGAGGAATATTTGTTTAAATGAAAACAAAACCACAGAAAGAACTAAATGAAATGAAGATAAGAAACCTATTTCATAAAGAGTTCAAAGAATGGTCAAAAAGATGCCCACCAGGCTGCAGAAAAGAGTGAATAAATCAAGTGAGTTTCAAGAAAGGGATAAAAACATTCAAAAGAACCAACCAGAGTTGAAGAATATAATAACTGAAATGAAAAATACACTAGAGGAAAACAATAACAGATACAGGGAAACAATAAGAGATTCAGTGATCTGGAAGACAGGGTAACAAAAAGTACCCAAGCTGAACAGCAAAAAGAGAAAAGAATTAAAAAAAAATTTTTTTTAATGTTTATTTTTAAGAGACAGAGTACAAGTGGGGGAGGCACAGAGAGAAAGAGAGAGCAAGCAAGCGAGCAGGCAGGAGAGGGGCAGAGAGAGTTACAGAATCTGAAGCAAGTTCCAGGCTCGGAGAAGTCAGCACAGAGCCCACGCAGGGCTTGAACTCACGAACCGCAAGATCGTGACCTGAGCCGAATTTGGCGCTTAACTGACTGAGCCACCCAGGCGCCACAAGAGAACAGAATTCTTAAAAATGAGGAAATCTTAAGAGAATTCTGGGACAATATCAAACATACGAACATTTGCAGTGTAGTAATCCCAGAAAGAGAAGAGAAAGGGGCAGAAAATTTATTTGAATAAATAATAGCTGAAAACTTCCTTGACCTGGGTAAGAAAACAGAGAAGTAGGCCCAGGAAGCAGAGAGAGAATCCCAAATAAGATAAACCCAAAAAGGTCCACATCAAACCCCTAATAATTAAAACATCAAAAACTAAAGATTGAGACTTTCAAATATAACAAGAGAAAAACAACTAGTTACATACAAGGAAAACCCCATAAGGCTATCTATCACCTGATTTTTCAGCAGAAACTTTGCAGGCCAGAGGGAGTGGCATGATATATTCAAAGCACTAAAAGGAAAAAAAAAATACAACCAAAAATACTATATCCGGCAAGGTTATCATTCACAATTGAAGGAAAGATAGAGTCTCCCAAACAAAAATTAAAGGAGTTCATCACCACTAACCTTACAAGAAAAGTTAAAGGGACTTCTTTAAGTGGAAAAGGTCATAACTAGAAGAAAATTATAAAAGGATATAATTTCACTAATAAAAGCAAACATATAGTAAAGGTAGTCAATCATTCACTTACAAAGCTAGTATAAAGGTTAAACATCAAAAGTGGTAAAATCAGTTATATGTAAAAAAAAAAGTAGTTAAGGAAGTCACAAAATAAAAAGGTGAAAAATGTGATATCACATACATAAAACGTGAAGGGGGAAAGAGTAAAAATGTCATGCTTCTAAAATGTGTTCAAGCTTAAGCAGCCATCAACTTATCATAGACTGCTATATACTTAGGATGTTGTATATGAATTTCATAACCACAAACCAAAAGCCTGTAATAGATACACAAATATAAAGACAAAGGAGAACATTAAAGAAAGTCATCACAAGGGAAGAGATCAAGAGAAGAAGAAAGGAATAGAGAACAATAAAAACAACCAGAAAACAATGAAGAAAATTATAGTTAGTACATACCTATCAATAATTACTTCAAATGTAAATGGACTAAATGCTCCAGGTAAGACACAGCGTGACAAAACGCATATAAAAAAAACAAAAAACAAAAAAACAAAAAAAAACCCTCCAAATGCTGCCTACAAGAAACTCACTTCATACCTAAAGACACAAACTGAAAGTAAAGGGATAGAAAAAGATATTCACACAAATGAAGTGGGAAAAAAAAGCTAGGGTAGAAATACTTATATCAGACAAAATAGACTTTAAACAAGGACTGTAACAAGAGACAAAGAAGGGCATTATGTAATGATAAAGTGATTAATACAACAAAAGTATATAACAATTGTAAATATCTGTGCACCTAATATAGGAGTACCTATATATATAAAAGAATATGAACAGACACAAAGGCAGAAATTGACAGTTATATGATCATAGTAGGGAACTTTAACAACACCGCACTTACATCAATGGATAGATCATCCAGACAGAAAATCAACACAGAGACTGGCTTTGAATTATGCATTAGACCATATGAACTTAACAGATATATACAGAACACTCCATCCCCAAACAGCAGAATATACATTCTTTTCAAGTGCATATGGAACATTCTCTAGGATTGATCATGTTAGGCCACTAAACAAGTCTCAATAAATTTAAGAAGACTGAAATAAAATCAAGCATCTTTTCTGAACACAAGAATGTGAAACTAGAAATCATTACAAAAAAAAAAAAGGAAAAAATACAAATGTGGAGATTTGAAAACATGTTACTAAACAACCAATAAGTCATAAATCAAATAGGAAATCAAAACCAAGAGATAAATAAAAATGGAAACACCATGGTTCAAAATTTTGGGGATGTATCAAAAGTAGTTCTAAGAGGGAAGTTTATAATGATATAGGTCTGCCTTGAGAAACAAGAAAAATCTCAAACAATCTAACCTTACACCTAAAGGAACCAGAGAAGAAAGGAAATCCTATCAGAACAGAAATAAATGAAACAGAAGAAAAAAAAAAAATCAGTGAAACTAACAGTGAGTCCTCCGAAAAGATACACAAAATTAATAAACCTGTAGCCAGATTCATCAAGAAAAAAAGGGAGAGGACTCAATAAAATCAGAAATGAAAGAGAAATAACAAGCTTCATTACAAAAATACAATGAATTATAAGAGGCTGCTATGAGAAATTATATGCCAACAAATTGGACAACCTAGAATAAATTCATAGAAAAACATACAATCTTCCAAGATTGAATCAGAAAGAAATAAAAAATCTGAACAGGCTGATTACTAGTAACAAAATTCAGTTGGTAATCAAAAAGCTCTGGGGCACCTGGGTAGCTCAGTTGCTTAAGCATCTTGACTCTTGATTTTGGCTCAGGTCATAATCTTGAGGTTTTGAGAGTTCGAACCCTACATCAGGGCTCTGTGCTGACAGTGCAGAGCCTGCCTGGGATTCTCTCTTTCCCTCTCTCTCTGCCCCTCCGCTGTTCATGCTTACTCTCTCTCTCTTAAATTTAATAAATAAACTTTTTAAAAAAATTATTTAAAAGGGGCGCCTGGGTGGCTCAGTCGGTTAAGCGTCTGACTTCGGCTCAGGTCATGATCTCGCGGTCTGTGAGTTCGAGCCCCGCGTCAGGGTCTGTGCTGAATGCTCAGAGCCTGGAGCCTGTTTCAGATTCTGTGTCTCCCTCTCTCTCTGACCCTCCCCCATTCATGCTCTGTCTCTCTCTGTCTCAAAAATAAATAAACGTTAAAAAAAATAGAAAAAAAAAATAAAAAATAAATAAAAAATTATTTAAAAAACCACAACTATTAAGACTACACCAAAATAAAAAACTTTTGCACAGCAGAAGAACCATCAACAAAATGAAAAGACAACCTACTGTATGGGAGAAGATTTCTTTTTTTTTTTTGTAATTGACATATCTGACAAGGAGTTAATATGCAATATATATAAAGAACTCCTACAACTCTACACCAAACCCACAAATAATCAAATTAAAAAACGGGCAGATGATCTGAATAGACATTTTTCCAAAAAAGACATATAGATGTCCAACAGACACATGAAAAGATGCTCAACATCACTAATCATCAGGGAAATGCAAATCAAAACCACAATGAGATATTTATTACCTTACACATATATAAATGGCTAGAATCAAAAAGACACGAACAAGTGTTGGCAAGGATGTGGAGAAAAAGAATCCCTCATTCACTGTTGGTAGGAATGTAAGTTGGTGCAACCACTGTGGAAAGCACTATGCAGGTTCCTCAAAAATTAAAAACAGAAATACCATATGATTCAGTAATTCCACTACTGGGTATTTGCTCAAAGAAAACAAAAACATGAATTCAAAAAATATATGCACCCCTATGTTTATTGCAGTATTATTTTATAATAGCCAAGATATGGAAGCAACCCAACTGTTCATTGACAGATGGATGGATAAAGAAGAGGTGGTTTATATAAACAATTGAATACTACTCAGCCATAAAGAAGAATGTAGTCTTGCCCTTTGCAACAACATGAATGGAACTAGAAGGTATTAGGCTAAGTGAAATAAGTCAGACAGAGAGAGACAATCACCATATGATTTCACTTACATGCGGAACCTAAAAAACAAATGAATGAGCAAAACACCAGACCCTTAAATACAAAGAAGAAACTGATGGTTGCCAGAGGACAGTAGGGCGATGAGTGAAATAAAGGGAATTAAGAGGTACAAACTTCCAGTGATAAAATAAGTCATGGAAACAAAAAGTACAGCATAAGAATATAGCCAATAATATTGTGATAATATTGTTTGGTGAGAGATGGTGAGTATGCTGATTGTGATGAGCACTGAGTAATGTATAAAGCTGTTGAATCATTATGTTATACACCTGAAACTAATATAACATTGTATGTTAATCATACTTCAATAACCAAAAAACAATCTGATTAAAAAATGGGCAGAGGACCTGAACTCGCATTTTTTTTTAAAGACAACACACAGATGGCCAACAGACATATAAAAAGATCCTCAAAATCAATAATCACCAAGGAAATGCAAATCAAAACCACAAGGAGATCACTTCACACCCCTCAGAATGGCTAGTTTCAAAAACACAAGAAATAAAAGTGTTGGCAAGGAAGTGAAGAAAAAGGAACTCTCCTGCACTGTTGGTGGGAATGTAAATTGGTGCAGGCATTGTGGAAAACAGTATGCAGGTTCTTCAAAAATTAAAAATAGAAACACTATACCATCTAGTAATTCTGCTACCTGATATTTAGCTGCAGAAAATGAAAACACTAATTTGAAAAGATATATGCACCTCTATGTTTACTGCAGCAATATTTACAACAGCCAAGGTATGGAAGCAACCCAAGTGTTCATCAATGGATGAATGTATAAAGAATATGTAGGGGCACCTGAGTGGCTCAGTCGGTTAAGCATCCAATTTCAGCTCAGGTCATGATCTCACGGTTTGTGAGTTCCAGCCCCGCGCCAGGCTCTGTGCTAACCGCTCAGAGCCTGGAGCCTGCTTCGGATTCTGTGTCTCCCCCTCTCTGTCTCTGTCCCTCCTCTGCTCACACTCCATTTCTCTCTCTCTCAAAAATAAATAACACTAAAAAGTTATAAAAAAATGAACATGCAGAATATCATTCAGTAATTTAATATTACTCCTCTATAAAAAAGAATGAGACCTTGCCCTTTGCAACACGGATGGGCCTAAAGAATATTATGCTATGTGAAATACATCAAAGAGTGACAAATACAGTATGATTTCACTTATACGTGAAATCGAAAAAATAAATGAAGGAACAAACAAAACCGGAAAGAGACCCATATACAGAGAACTTACGGTTGCCAGAAGGAAGGAGGGTGGGGGGATGGGCACAATGGACGAAGGGTAATAGTAGGTACAAGATTCCACCTATGGAATGAATAAGTCTCTGGGATAAAAGGTACAGCGAGGAATAGAGTCAACGGTACTGTGATAGCATTGTATGGTGACAGATAGCAGCCACACTTGTGGTGAGCATAGCATAATGAATAGAGTTGTCAAATCACTGTTCTACACCTGAAACTAATGTAACATTGTGTGTCAATTATACTTCAATTAAATTTAAAAAATTGTGGGTAGATTTATTACTTCATTATGAAATGGGGAAACAGTGGCTCAGCAGTTTAAATAGCTTTGGCTTGCAGGAGGGGGTGGGGAGGGGTGGTGGTGGAGAATACCAAGGTAAGTGGTAGAGCCAGAATTTAAACCTTGGTTTTTAACCCTAGTTATTACATCTATTGTATGAATTAAATAAACTACTAAAGCACCCTGTACATTTTTGTAAAGTGATTTAAACTGTTTAGTAAATAATGTTTTATTTGTCAATTAGAGCAAATTATATGTGGATTTTCTCACTACACAAAAAATCTGAAATGTCTCAGTGATTAAATTATTCACGTTTATAGAAAGAAAACAGTAGTGTATTCCTTGATGTACTTTAATCGTTGAATAGGAAACACTTATCCTAAGCGCTGTGACATAACAAATAAGTTTCCATGGGTAGGACATTCATTGGCTGAGCCTATTTTGCTTGATTAGATACTACTGTTTCTCTCTCCAGCAACTCCTCTGAAGGTCAATTTCAAGCAGCAGGTAATAAGTTACCACTGAAATGCAAAACAAACTTTCCGGAAGCACAAAAAGTTGTTTTATTTTTTAAGGTATAATAAGCGTTAATTCCCCAAGTGAAGTGGATAACAAGATGAGACGGGTGTAATCTTCTGCAAGTACTTTGGCTTCTTCACCACCTCTTCGAGAAAACCAAGAGATAGGCGAGAGAAGCCGAATCCTGAGAAGACGCGCTTTCCCCTAGCGAACCAGCACCCCTGCTCCCCGCCGCCCCGCTTCCCTCGGTCAGTTACGGCGACCTCCGAGCTCTAAAGAGAGCTTTGGGCCTCAGGGGGGTCTGAGGGCCGGAAACTGGCTGAAGACCGGCCGCCCCACAAACTCGGGTAGCGTTTCAGAGACGCGTCTCTAAGGAGACGGGGTGTCCTTAACTCGCGCCGGCTACTTCAGGCTCCTACTCCTCGGCTGGGCCCTTCTCTTCCCACAACCTCTGCCGCCAAGGCCAACAGGAAAACTGGAACCTCTTTGTCACCTGTCCAGCAGGCCTTTTATAAACTCCTTCAAGCACCCGCCTTTCCTAACCAGTCCTTTTCAGGTTCCCCTCGAGTCTTGGCGGCTAATGAGGAGCTTTTTCTTTACCTCTCCTAAGTCGGCCTCTCGGGAGAGGAAGATGGGCGACGGGTCTCGCTGGCGTCCCGCCGCTCCTCTGCCCAAAGCGCGCTCCTCCCCTTCTCACTCCCTTCTTCCCCTCCCTCCGGCTTCGCTCCTGCGTGGGGAGAGGAGCTGGAACTGAGAGCCGTGGAGGACACGCATGCGCGCCGCGGGTGGAGCCGCTGGGCAAAGAACCGGAAACTTAAGAGACAAAGTTCGGAGCCCCGCCCCCCGCCGCGCTGCCCAGCCGTCAGACCCCGCGGACCCTCTACCGGACCGATTCCCGCAACGACGAATCTGCCCGGCTCTCGCGAGCGCCATGTCGGGTTCCTCCAGCGTCGCCGCTATGAAGAAAGTGGTTCAACAGCTCCGGCTGGAAGCCGGGCTCAACCGCGTGAAGGTGTGCGGGGGCGGGCGGGCGGACGAGGGGGAGGGGAGGGCGGCGGCGGATGGGATCGGGCGGCCGAGATGGCTGGGGCGAGCGGCACTTTCGTCCCGCTCCTGTTTCCTCTGGGGAGGACGCGCGCTCGGCGGCGACGACCCGATCCGGGAGGGCCAGCTTTAGAGAAGTAGCGGCGCGGATCGGCGCTGTTGTTCGGGGGTCGGTTAGTGCGCCTTTCCGCGCCAGGACTTTCCAAGGCAGGCTGGCCCCGGGGCTGAACCACGGCTTTCCGCATTCCGGTGTCCCTTCTCTCTCCCTCCCTCCGCCGTGACTCCGCGGCTGGCTTGGGCAACAGCTGCTCCTCCGAGCGCCGTCCGCACCCTTCTAGTCCTTAGTTTACCAGACTCCACCCTTTATTTTCACTGGACAGAGTTTTACCTGGCTTTTAATTCAGAACAGAACCTATTTGCATGTCGGAACGTTCCCAAACCCACTCCTTGCCAGCTCCTCTTATCCACCGAACACAGACTTGAAAACGAATTTTTGCAAACGCAAACTGTAAGTTAAAGAAGCATGTTTGTTTTCGAAACGTCCCCGGTGCCTTAAGGTTACCACTGGTGTGTTGTGTACAACCTCATACAAAGCGTGCATTTCATACTTAGTTGGCAGTTTACTGTGTCTGACCTTGGAAATATCTATTGGTTTGCATACCTTAGTGATCAGAGTGGACCATTCTTACTTGTTTTGCCGTCTAGTTAATACTGACCTTGTCTTGGGGCATTTACCTTGCGGGGAGAAACCTTTGTGTGTGTTGGCAGGACAACCTGACATTCAAGTGCTGTTCCAAGTTTCTCCTGATTTTTAAAATCCTAAATGGATTGGCTTCTTTCTGATGCAGGTCATCTTACAAGTGAAACACTTCTTGTAATTAAAAAAAGAAACAAGAATATAAATCATGCCCTCTGTTGAAAGAAGCAGCCAGTTTTCAAGATGACTTGATTGTGTACTCATCTGGCTAAGTGTTTACTTCTCCCTGAAATGTTTTATGGAGTAAGATAGCCTCCCATTTACCTACTTCCTTAAATAGAAATGTCAGGGACCTAGCTTACTCAGTTGTGGTCACCTCAGGAGGGAAGGGAAATTCCCATCAGTTTGGTGTGGGATTCCCCGCCCTGTCCTTTAAGTGCTGTAGACTACATTGCTGTTTGGAATCCATTTCTCTCATCTCCAGCTTCTTAACTCATCCCAGTGATTTATGGTCAGTCTCGGTTGGATTTAACTCTGAAACTTGAAACCCTATGTTTCTTAACCAACCATTACATTATCACACATGTGCGCCTTTATCACAGGTTAGAGTGGCCCAGGAAAGAAAAAAAATGGGAGTGGGATGCAAAAAAAAAAAAAAGCTGGCTGAAAGTAGTAAGTGTTCACTGGGGGTACTTAGTTCCTTGTCTCGAAAGAAAATGAGATGAAGGCCTCAGATTAAAGTACTCTGAGGGTTTTACTATGAAAACCCCGGCCACTCCAGTGACTCTTCCAGGTGATGCCTGCCTCTTGGACATAATTCTTCAGGAGGCTTCTGTTCTGGAGCATTAAAGTCACCACAAGTGGCTTTGGTTTTAGAGTTATTTCATCTCATACTAGGGATGTAGCAAGGAGGGGAGGGCGTTCCACCTTGGGACTTTAAATGAACTTTTCTTTAACTCTGTTGTAAAGTGTGGTTGGTTTGATTTTATTTTGTGCACCTATTTTATCCATGACTCTGTGCTAGATGCTTTTTTTGGTGATATTTTAAACTAGCACGAGTTTACTGTTAAACCTTTATGTTTAACCACAGTCTAACCACAGTTGATAGAAATTTTCACAAATGCTTGACAAACTATACCATATGTAGGGTGACCATGCATTGTATTGCCAACCAGGGCACTTTGGAGAGTGAAAGAGGGCACTATTAATTATGCCAGGATTATAAGGTTTCAGTCTCCTGGATGGTGATTATTACTGTGCTTTGGGGGCTAGCAGCTTGTTTGAGTTTAGAGCCTTTGTCTCAGTTCACCCACTGCTTGGAATTCTCACTGATGGTTGTTTCCCACTGATAGTTACTTGGCTGGATCTCGTCATTGAGATGTCAGTTTAAATGTCACCTCCTCAGAGACACTTTTCCTTAGGTCAAGATCTAACCACTCTATTTCTGGATAGCTCCTTGTCTGTATTTTCTCCTGAACTGTCACCTCCATAACAGGAACCTGGCTATTCTTATGTATTCTCAGTGCCTAGAAGTATATTTGGCACATAGTGGTGCTTGAGAAGTTTTTGAAAGGGAATTAATTAAGTTGGAAGCCTGCCTACACTTTAGGCAGAAAGTTGTCAGAAACTTACTTTATCCTTACTGCTAGTTAATGTGAATGAAAGCAAGTTTTAAGATTGTGTAAAATGATACCTTGCACTCCCACTTTAGCTACACCTTCTCTTGGTGGGTAAGCAGGGTGGCCACTTGTAGCACTTGCTAACAGGTATTTACATATTACTTTACACAGTTGCTAACCTGTGGATAAACTGTTGTATAAGTGGATAAAATGCTGTATAATGTACAAACATTTCAAGGCTTGAGATTCATCTTGGGATGATGTATCCTTTTACCAGGTAAATGTCTGGGTTACAGCAGTAATCTGCAGGATTTCTTAGAGTATTTGTGATGCTTTCACCTCCCTTTCAAAATGCCCAACTGAACTGGACACCTGCTCTCACCCTTCTTGGGGATAGTTAAAACTGAAAATAAAATGATTGTTTTTCCCATCTTCCTAAACCTCAAGACTTAGGATCTTGTATTCATTTGGAGCATCTTTTATTCATGTTCTACATCTGAACCGTTCAGTTCACTGTTCTGGTATTCTGTATCACCTAATCAGAATATATACAAATCGTAGGTTTAAGTGATACCTAATTCCTTAAGTGCTGTTTGAGTGGCATTGCATACATATATGAAAATTAAATCACATTTAAGCAAATACACTGCTGCTTAAAGGCAGGCTGCTTGGTGAAGTGGCTAAAATAATTCAGTGTTTGCTATCGGCTTTTCAGTTACATGACACTGAACTGTCCAGTTTTGTAACATGAAACAGCAGATGGTACATAATGCCAAAACAATGAACTGAGTGGTTCAGATTTAGAACATGATGTTCATTTTCTCAGTAATATATATGCTTTCAAGACAATTAACACCTTTTGTTTGCATCTTGTGTACTGCTTTTAGTAAAAAACAAGATGTTGAGTAACCTGAAGGTTGAGTACCTCTGAAGTTTAATAAACTACCCAGATGGGTTTTTCTTTGCAGATGTACTAAATCATTTGATGCTTTTAATAAGCAAGCAAAAGAAAGCATACTATAAACTAGTCCACTGTATGTGCAGTGTTTTGAGTATGATGAGCTCAGTATGACTCTTTATATGTCTTCTTTTGAGTTAAGAGAAGTGTTTATTGCGGGTATTTCAAAGATTTGAGAAAACCTCCCTGAAAACATTCTCACCTCCTCCCACTACCCCCTCCTTTTGTCTTGTACAGGTTTCCCAGGCAGCTGCAGATTTGAAACAATTCTGTCTGCAGAATGCTCAACACGATCCCCTGCTGACTGGAGTATCCTCAAGTACAAATCCCTTCAGACCCCAGAAAGTCTGTTCCTTTTTGTAGTAAAACGAATTTTTGGTAAGTTTCTTTAATATTTAGGGGTTTTTTTGTTTTTTTTTTGTTTTTTAAACTGCAGTGTTTATGAGGACAACCTTGAATACGTGTACTACCAATTGATTTGGATTCTGATGTCATTTCTCTAATAGAAACCAGCTGTAGCACAGCATAGCAGAGAATTAATTGGGAATGCAAGAGAAATTCAGGATATAGTTGAATAGACTGACATGGTGTGGACATTTGTAGTGGGGGATAACAGGTTTTACTCTTTATTCTTAGGTAAAGATACAACAAGAGAGAAATGAAGTGTATGAGAGTTCATGGTGGCAGGCAGTGGATTTGATTTCAGGTTGGGCTGGTTTAAAGCATGTATCCATATGTTAATCTGTAGCTTCCATTTCAAGTGTCAGTGTGTGCAAAATTGTATAATGTTAATCCAAGAGAGATTTGACCAAAAAAACATGCTGTGGATAATTTAATATGTAATCCAAGGGTGCTGCTACCTTTTATAAATTCACAGTACTTAAGTCAGAGGGTGTACTCATATTGATCTATGAGAAGCAACCAAACTAATGGTGTTAAAAAAAAAAAAAAAAAAGACTGTGGCACACACCCTTTACAAACATTCTAACTCCTCAAAGTTCAGGAAGCCAGCTTCTTAAAATACCATGTTACATAGTTGGTGCCCTCCCTAATTAAAGCTTTGTGGATTTGGGAGTATCCAGGAAGTCAGCATGTTTCCAGTAAATACAATGATTGGTAAAGATTTTGAAACACCAGAAACCACCTTTGAGTAACAGGTTTTCCATAAGGAAGTAGCTTTTTTTTAACAGCCTAACATGTTTGTATTTAATAGTTAATAGTTCTTTGCTTCAGCAATATTAATTCTTCATGGCAGTTTTTGGGTATTTCATATTTTTATGGCTTATTAAAGATTCTTTTTAAACCTCTGTTCCCCATTGTATTCACTTTATAAAGTGGTTTATTTTCATTTGATATAAAATACTGTTAAGAAACGTGGCTTCTTACCTGGCTGTTAACAGTTTCATTTTGTAGGAGTCTGCAGATAAGTGTTTAAATGACTTGCTCAAAATTATAATATAGCTAGGATAAGAACCCAGATTTCAAAGTAAAATAACAGCTACTAATCCTGGCAGTTTAATAAAACAGGTTTATGGATATGATTTTAAACACCTTGGGCCAAGAAAAGGATGTTTGGATGTAAACGTATTTCTTCTCAAATTTGAATGTATCTGCAAATTACCTTGTTAAAATGCAAATTCAAATTCAGTAGGTCTGAATTCTAAGGGCTGAAGGATTTTTTTCTTTTTAATGTTTATTTTTGAGAGTAACTGCACACAAGTGAGGGAGGGCAGAGAGAGAGGGAGACAGAATCCAAAGCAGGCTCCAGGCTCTGAGCCGTCTGCATAGAGCCTGACACAGGGCTTGAATTCATGAACCATGACGTTGGATGCCCAACCAACTGAGCCACCCAGGCATAGGGCTGAAGTATTTCTTACAGATGCCCAGATTATACCGATGGTGGTAGTCCTGGGCCCACACTGAATGGCCGGGATACATAGATTCTATATTTGAGTCTTTATATTTACATCTTTTAAAAATATATAGTTTAAAGAAAGACAGCATAGATAACTTAGCAATAGGTTAGAATACAAGGAAAATACAAAGACCATGATCAGCGGACCTAGAGACAATCATTATTAATCTAGATTTCCTTTTAAGAGGGAAAAAAATTTATATGCTGGTTTACAGACAGTGAGTATGTACAGTTTTTATTCTGCTTTTAAAAAACCTTTATGGATGCCTGGGTGGCTCGGTTAAGCATCTGACTTCGGCGGCTCAGGTCATGATCTCACGGCTTGTGAGTTTGAGCCCCACTCTGTGCTGACAGCTTAGAGCCTGGAACCTGTTTTGGATTCTATGTCTGTCTGTCTCTCTCTCTCTGCCCCTCCCCCTCTCATGCTCTCTCTCTCTCTCTCAAAAATAAAAATTAAAAAAAACCCTTGAACTTTATTTCATTAAAAATTCTTTGTAGGGGCGCCTGGGTGGCTCAGTCGGTTAAGCGGCCGACTTCGGCTCGGGTCATGATCTCGCGGTCCGTGAGTTCGAGCCCCGCGTCGGGCTCTGTGCTGACAGCTCAGAGCCTGGAGCCTGTTTCAGATTCTGTGTCTCCCTCTCTCTGACCCTCCCCCGTTCATGCTCTGTCTCTCTCTGTCTCAAAAATAAATAAACGTTAAAAAAAAAAAAATTAAAAAAAAATTCTTTGTAAATGAAATTTTTAGTGGCTGTATTATACATCATTGATACAGCTTAAACATCATTAAATATTGCTACACTGAGGCAAATATCTTGGTACTCCTATGTATAGTTTACCTGTTTTCTTTAAGATAAATTTCTAGAAGTAAGATTATTCAGTAAGGAATGACATTTAAAATTTAGTAACACTTGCTAACTGGGAACAAACTTTCCACGTGGAGCTCAAGAGTGCTTTCTCTTGAGCCCTTGCCAAACAGACCTCAGCCTATTTGCTACTGTTTTCTACTGATCTAGTTTTTTCTCGTTTTTCTACTGATCTAGTAATTCAAATGTTAACTAGTTTTTTCACCATTCTGTTTAAACCCCTTGAACATTCTCGTTCTAAGACAATAGAAATTTCCAAATAAGTATAGAGAACCATGTATCTACCATCCTGAATTAAATAGTTTACCTTACTAATTTTATTTTTTTTTTAATTTTTTTTTTAACATTTATTTATTTTTGAGACAGAGAGACAGAGCATGAATGGGGGAGGGGCAGAGAGAGAGGGAGACACAGAATCAGAAGCAGGCTCCAGGCTCTGAGTGGTCAGCACAGAGCCCGACGCGGGGCTCGAACTCACGGACCGTGAGATCGTGACCTGAGCTGAAGTCGGACGCTTAACCGACTGAGCCACCCAGGCGCCCCGTTACTAATTTTCAAAAAGAAATAGAAGACACTTTTTCTACCTTTCTGTATAGGTAACTTACTCTGAAGTGGGTATACCCATGTTTTTACTTTTTACTACGTTTCTTGTGTTTTGTAGTTTTAAAACATAGTTACTGTTTTTTAAGGACCAACTATTGTGTTTGAGATTTGTGTTGATCCTTGTAGATTGTTTTACCTGCTCTCTATCTCTAGTATTCAACGTGTGTATAAACCTCGGTTTGTTTATCCATTCCCCAGCCGAGTTACATTTAGGCTATTCCTAGTTCTTCCCTCTTTAAACACCACGATAGTCAACATCCATGTATGTTTCACTTTATGTATAGGTTTATCTAGGTAAATGTTAAGTGGGGTGTCTGTCCAGTTGAATGGGGGCCCCCACATGTGAGGCAGTGATCGGGTGGAAGTTGATGGTGAGGGAGGTGAAAGAATTTACCCAAGACAGAACAAAGGAGATAGAAATTTATTGCATACACCGTAAGGGACCGGGAAGACAGGACAGCAGAAAGGCTTGTGCCATGAGGCAGTGGGAATGGAATACACCTTAGGGGGAGCTTTGGGCAGGACAGCAAAGGAGAGGCTTTCTGCAGTGAGGAAGCAGGTAGGGGCTGTTTTTAAAGGGAGAACATGAGGCGGTATGGCGATGTATGGAATCTTCCTTTTGGTAACTGTGCCTAGTTGTAAGTAGCCCATTGGTTAGTTAGGGCCTAAGGATATTTTAATGTGGATCGCCTGATGGGCCTATGTGTATTCAGGCAGGGGATCCATGTGGGCACTTTTTACATTCCATGGCTCAAGCCTGTTTGCCTAAAAGTGGCCTCTACAGTAAATACAAGTGGGATTGCATCTTCTACCTTAGTAGAATTTATCAAACTGCTCTCCTCAATGCTATTGCTTATTTTCTAGGGATATTCAGATTTTTCTGAATTTAAGAGATTTTTATGTTAACTTTTAAAAATTAGGATATAGAGTATATTTGGCAGTGATCTTGGCAAGTTAATCTATAAGTCTGTTTTTTATAAACCATGGGTGATTTGTACTTCAGAGTGGTTGTGAAAATTAAGAGAAAATTCTATTTTATACACCACAGAGATCTATTTCTCATTTTTTCCCTTGAAACCCTGTGATATGTCTGCTTCCTAAAAGGCTTGGTTTAATTGAAAGCACTGTATAAGCTAACATGCAAATGAATGCCCTCAAAGTAATAGAAGATGTATTACTTTTCAGAAAAACTATTGTGTTTTGGTCCTTTCCTCTAATCCACTCTTTTCTTTTCCATTTCAGGTTTTCTAAACCATTTTTCATGAACCAGTGCATATTCAAAGGAGAACTAAATTTGGAGCCTGTATGAAAGCTTATCCCTATAACACGTGCCGTACTATATAAACTTCTACTTTTGTCAGTCCTTAACATCTACCTCTCTGAATTTTCATAAATTTCTATTTCACAAGGGTAATTATTTTATATACACTGGCAGCCACATACAATAAAATACTTAGTGTAAAAGTTTTTTGGTTAATTACTGGTATTGAATATACTATGTATTAATTTGTTTTGAACACATAAGATAATGGCAATTTCTCAATGTCATTAATTTACGTTTCAGGGCTTGTTCTACAACTCATCTCACATAACTGTATACCATACATATGAAAGACTGTTAGAGAATTAAAGATAAGTTGCAAAATTTTTTCTTTCAAGGTCAGGAGGAGGCTGCTAATACTAGTTTCTACACGTGAGTTATTTGCAGGATTAACTTTGTTTTAATAAAAGTATTTAATAAGAAATACTAAAAAACTCCCTTGTGTAGGGTATTACCATTACACCTAAAAATTAATTACTTAATAGACTGCTCTCCTAATAAGGACAGTAGAGAAAAGACCTGGGAATATTAGAAGATGTCAAAAACTTCAGTTTTACACAATTCTTGAGTGGAATATTACAGTACAATGTAATGAGGTACAAAGTACCAAGAAAAATGGAACTGAAGATTAGCTTCAGTAATTTGCAATTTTGCCTTAAGTCCTTGGTAAACCATTTTGCTTTAAAAATTTGCCATTCTGAAAGGCTTAAAGAAATATTAAAATATCCCAGAAACCTGGCCTCCAAAGATGTGCCAGATCCAAGTTTATTCTGGTAGAAAGCCCCTGGGTTACACAGTATCTACCAAGGACTGTATTTTTTCTCTAGACCGAATGTTCCGTGAAAGTACACATGAGAAACTTACTTTGAATCTTGATTCCAACTTATTCACAATACCTAGAAATTAGAGAATTAAATTTTAGGACTCCTAAACTGCAATTTCTAAACTCACCAAAATGACTTTTATTTGTATTTGCTACATAAACAGTGAAAGATAATTCATGGCACTTGTCCAGACATGAAAGGTTTATGAAACCCAACCAGTAGATGCCATTTTGAAAAGATGCCAGAGTTGAAATCCAAGAGGCCCTGTTGTAGCACAATCCAATACTATTCCTTCAGTACTTTATAAATGGAATTTTCTTCTACTTGTATCCATTTCCCGGGGCTGAAAATTAGAAGGAAAAAAAAAAAGTAAACAATGCTAAAAAAAACCTCTGGGTCCATCTCTGAGACTGAATAGTCTTTAGAAGTTACTGTTCTAATATGTATGTGTGTGTGTGTAATGAAATATAAAATTTTAAAGTAAATACTTAGGTGAAATATTGCTTATTAGAAAAGAGATGGGTTTTAAAATATTTAAGTTTTCATTTAGGACTTAAAATGATCTCCAAACTTCTACGAAACCTCTATAGCAGTAGTTTTCATACATACAGCAGAATCGTAACGCTTATAAACAGTGCTAGGCCCCTAAGTTGCTGATTGAGTAGGTCTATGGCCCAACAATTTGCCTTCCTAACAGGTTCCTAGGTGATGCTGCTGGTCCCACTTTGAGGACCACTGATCTAATTTAGGATACTTCAAATGAACCAGTGTTAGTCATCAGACCCAAATACCTTATCAGAGATTGGTTCTTTCAAGCTCGTGGAGGTCAGAAACATAAGGTATAAGCACTCAAAGCTTAAAGTACAAAGTTTCCTTCTCATTCTATACTTTTGAAATGATATAAATGGCTCTTCAAAGAATAAGGCACATACCTTATGGACCCATTCATATTCTCCATACTTAGAATCAAAGGTTCCTTTCTGAAGAGATCTTAATTTTAAGGTAAAACGTGGTCCAAGTTCCTGAATTCCCACCTTCTTTTCACTCTTGAATATGTACCTTCAAAGATAAAGAATTAGGGAAAACAGTCTGAATAAGCCAAATGTAATTTCTTTAATGTGACAGAATTCAAAAGATACTTATTTCTCATCTACAATACTTGTCACAATACATTAGAAAACATTTTATGTTGAAAATGTATTTCATAATTGAAATCAGAGTCCATGGAGTTAAAGAACCTTCCTCACCTGTGAAATCTGAAGAAGATATAGTCCCGTTGATTGTGGAATGTGGCAACTTGCCTTCCAATAAACTGAGGATTATGGGGAAAGAGAGATGCAAACATACGTCCCACAGAATGACCCAGCCGTGTTGTGAAGTTATTCAAAATTATTTCTGGTACGTGTTCTGTAGGGTCTTTACCTCTTCTCTAGAAAAATTATGAAAAAAAATCACATTAAGGAATTAATATCCTTATTGCAAGTTCAAGTTTCAGAATTTACCTGACAAACTGATAAACTTTAAAGGTATCTTTCTTAATGATCAATTACCACAGATAACTTATCAATTCCATGAAATAGAATACTTCTAAAATAACTTTAACATGTAGTGGTTGTACCAAAAAGTCCTACTAGAAAAGAAACTGGTTTCGGAGTAATGAAGGCTATTATTGCCTGTCTGCCATAACTCAATTACAATCTCATAAGAAAACTACTGGTAGATAAAACTTGCTTTAACCAGGAAAGCAAAGGCCATTATAAAAGCAATTAGATCTATATAAGTTACAGAGTTTACTAATCAGAAACTGCAAGGAGACCAATGCCAATTAAGGAACACATAAAACTTACCTTAATTTCTTTACGTAAACGAACACTGCTCATTTTAAAATGAGCGGTTGGGCCACTGGGCAAGTGACTTAGAATTAATCCATCTGTTCATAAAGCTAAGAACACACTGAACTCGGTTATTTAAATCTTAAATTGCATAAGTAACTGATCCTGTGTATGTCCAAAGGCTCCTAAATTCTGTAGCTAGATGAACAGGTAGATACATGTATTTCTCTGGGTAAAAAGAAATTTTCTTACCATACCTAAAACTAAAGACCATAAGTCAACCCAAATATTTCAGAAAAATACATTCTATTAGTCCCCCTATAGTAGTCCCACTTTGTCTCTTCATGGTATGATAAATACCTCATCACTCTCAAGAGGGTATGTTGCATATTCAACAAAGTAGGTTTCTTCAAAGAGCTTATATACACTACCCTACTAGGAATGATAGACCGGATGGAATTCTAGTATAATGTTTAGGCCTTATAACCCTAAAAATGCATACTTACACATTTGTATGTACATTTTTTGTACATTTGTAAGTATATGCTGTCAGCTTTGAAATATTGTCCCATAAACCAGAGACTCGGCTCTCTTCTTAAAATCAAGGTTATTAGTGTTTCTCAAAAGACCAGCTCTTACTCTTGGGATTACTGTGCCACAAATTAGAATCAACTATTTAATAACCATTTACTGATTGTCTACCACAAACAGACTTGGTGCTAGACACTCTCAACTACAAATGAAGTATAAGAGCCCCACCTACAATCAGCAGGGGTAGCAGTGCTAGGGCTTTAAAAGTCTGGAATGCAGCTAGCTAAGATAACATTCCTCAAATTTTTGTAACAACTTGATTTTTCCAAATACTGAACCTTAAAAGGAGGTCATAATCAGACTACTTATTTCAAATCTAACTGCACACAGTTTTACAAAACAGAGGTTTCCATTTTTGATAAAAGTATCAACATTCTCCCATTAACCCAGATTAAAAACTATGGTTATCTTCAACTTCCTCCTCCTTCCCTTCCTTGCCAAATCCTATTTACCCTCAAATTCCTCACTTCCATAACTTCCTCTTCACCCTTACTGCTATTGTTAGTTGAGGTCCTTGAGATTTTCCAACTAGATTAAAACAGGATCCTTGCTGGCCTGACGTCTCTCCCACCATTCCAAGTACATTTCTAATACAGACGGTAAATCGAGTTTGTATAGTAGGCTATGGGATGTGACTCATTGTATCTGGACCACTGTTTCTCATGTGCTAACTGAAAAACAAACTAGATACCTTGAGTCTTGATAACTGTACCTAATTTCAGAATACTCTCACAGCAGCTTATCTACAGAGTAAAAACATCACTGTAACACTCTGTGGCCCCAAACCACCTTTCTAATCTGTATGCCTTCCCCATGTTTCCTAACTGGTAGACACTGACACAGTCTTATACACCATACATATTAATCCTATCATGTACTTTTGTTCATGCTATTTGAAACACCTGCAATATTTAACTCCTCCATTAAGGCTCACTTCATCAGTGAATTCCTTTATGACTATTATATATCTGGGTGCTCCCATGTTGGGGGCATATTTACAAATGTTATATATTCTTGTTAGATTGTCCCTTATATTATGATACAGTGCCCTTCTTCATCTCATTACACTCTGTTTAAAAAGTTTGTCGAATACAAGTACTGCTACTCTGGGTTTTTTGACATCCATTTGCATGATAAATGTTTCTTCATCCCATGTCTTTCATCCCAAGTCTTTCATCACTTGAAATCTGCACGTGTCTTTAGGTCTAAAATAAGTCTCTTGTAGGCAGCACATAGATGGATCTTGTTTCTCTACCCATTCTGACACCCTATTTTTGTTTTGCTTTTTAAGTAGGCTTCACATCCAGTGCGTAGCCCAATGCGGGGCTTGAACTCACAACCCTGAGATTAATGAGTCACACACTTACTTAATCAACTGGGCCACCCAGGCACCCACTCCCCCTGTCTTTTGATTGGAGTATTTACTCCATTTACATTCAGAGAAATTATTGACAGATATGCCTTTAGTGCCATTTAATACTTGTTTTGTCATCGTTTCTGGAGATTTTTCTACTCAGTTCCCTTTAATAATTCTTTCAGGGCTGGTTTAATAGTCACGAACTCCCTTTAATATTTCTTTCAGGGCTGGTTTAATAGTCACGAACTTCCCCGTTTTTGGGAAAATTCTTTTATCTCTTCTATTCTGATAGCCTTGCTGGACTATTTTTGGCTGTAGATTTTTCTCATTCAGCACTTGGAATACATCATGCCACTCCCTTCTGACTTGCCAAGTTTCTGTTGAGAAAGCTGCAGCTAGCCTTATGGGTCTTCCCTTGTTAAGTCAGGGACTTCTTTTGTCTTGCTGCTTTTAAGATGTTTTTATTAGTATATTTTGCAAGTTTAATTACAATGTATCTTGGTGTTGGACTGCTTTTGATTTTGATCAGAGTCTTTCATTTTCTCAACCCCAGTGAGTATCCTTATGATTGTTGCTTTAAATTCTCCAGCAGACATGTTACTTATATCTGTTTCACTTATCTTGTTCTTTCACTTGGGATTAATTCCTCTGTCTTGGCATTTTTTTTTCTAGGTCTCTGCCTTCTTCTCTGTGTTAGAAAAGCCCTTTAGGTTTCCTGCTTTTGAGAGTAATGGCTTTATGAAGAGGTCCCATAATGTCCACGGCCTGGCACTTCAGGGAATATCTCGTGTGTGCTGTGTGCGCTCAGTTGTTGTGTTTTGGCTGCTCTATCCTTCAGGCCAGTCATCTGCAGAGGCTGGCCTTGCCTGCAGGGGGCAATGTTTAGTACACTTGGCCAGAATGTGGTCAATTTTAACTAGGTGTGCTCTGATCTGCTTATCAAATGAGACATGATACTACTTCCACTAGAACTGAAGCCCTGCGGAGCAATCAGATAGGGAGATGTGGTATGGGCAGGGGTTTCTGTTGGTTTACTGGGGAAGGGCTTGCCGCCTTGGTCACGCAAGCTTGACCAAGAAGGGCAGTACTGTTATTAAGGATCACTTCAAATGCCACCTCTTTTTACACAGTTAACATTAAGCTTTAAATCTCAGCTGTCACTGTTACTTAACTATATATAGCACTTGTCACTGATTTGAGTTATAATTATGTAAATGACTTTCTTCCCAACTAATCTGTTAACTTTTGGAAGATACATTTGTTTCTGATAAATACTAGTGCCTACCACATATCAGATTATCAGTAATGTTTGAATTCCTTCTTTTCAAAATTTCCTTCTTTTCAAAAATTTATCACAGGTTCAACTTCTTGAGGTACAGCCAAAAGTATTTCTGGATCATTTGCACAATGAAAAAAATCATACTCATGGGAGCTAAGAGAGGTAAAGGTAATTTCTTCCAACCTAAATCAACACTTCCAACCTAAATCAAATCTGCAATATCAAACAAATTGCAGATCCCCAACTTTCTAGGACATTGCAACTCAATTGTGGTTTGTCAAAACTACAAAATCCAAAATAATCCTTTCCTACGTACCCACATTGTACAAAAAGCTTTACTTATTCCTAACATAAATTCCTAACATAAATCCTGAAGAATAGGAGTTCATTATCCCTATTTTAGTAACAATGAAAAGAGGTTGAGAAAGGTTAGGTAGATAAGCTCAAATTTCAGAGCTAGGTGGCAGATCAAAACAGGTGGGACTACACCTGTGCCCAAGCCCTAATGCATAGAGGTATTTTGTTATGATGACTGAGGCAAAAAGGACTTTTAGTCCCCAAAGGCCAAGAAAGCAAAACAGCCTACAAGCTGCCAAAAGTACACGACAAGGACGTACCTAACTCAAATTTCCATTTAGAAATAATCAATAGAAGATGTTAGGTGTCTCCAGGAAAAGCTTCCGTGCTTTTCCCTATACCATAACATTTACTAAAATGCCCACACCAGGACTAAGGTATTATGCCTTAAAAATATAATACCTTAGGGGCGCCTGGGTGGCTCAGTCAGTTAAGCGCCTGACTTCAGCTCATGTGTGATCTTACCATTTGTGAGTTTGAGCCCCGCATGGGGCCTGTGCTGATAACTCAGAGCCTGGAGCCTGCTTCAGATTCTGTGTCTCCCTCTCTCTCTGACCCTCTCCTGGTCACACTCTGTGTCTCACTTTCTCAACAGTAAATAAACATTAAAAAAAAAAATTAAAAAAAGAAACATAATACATTTAATGTGGTCTTTGTGGGAAACCTGAAGATTTAGGTATCATTTCCTATTTTAAAAGATGAGGAAACCAAGTGGCTAAAAAACTTGACAAAAGTCACACGTAATGAAGTCTGTATTTAACATTACATCTGCCTGACCCAAAGCCACCAGACTCAGTTTAGATAGTTGACAAAGCTCTTTTCTAGAGTTAAGTTGAAAATTTATAAGCCATTCCCACCATTTGGCACTACTCTTACACAGCAGCCCTTCTGTATCTTGTCATGCCCCATATTGTAATTTCCCAAAGGCTGTACATCCTCAATTCTTTCAAGTTTTCTCCAAGTGTCATCATTAGGGGTCATGATTTGTTATTTGTAAGCCCATGTTAAGTCCCTAGGAATCATACACCATTTCTATTATGTGCTTACAAATTAGTCTCCCTTTAATTATTTGACATGTTTTTTTCTGGATCATGGCATATATTAACCAGCAGTCCTCTTTCTCCCTCCTTCCTCCACTTGCCTGTCTCATATATCTTCCCCCAGAGTAGCAAAGTCTCCTTTACAAGTTTGTGCACATAGTCTTTGAAGCCAGGATATCTGACCTTATTCAGAATTTCTAGGCCTTATCTTACAAACTTTTTATCCAAGATGGACTTCCAGGGCCCCCCCAGCAATGTCCTCATTAGTCTTGAAGACCATTCTCTGTTAACAGAGAACACAAAAGCAATTTAGGAGGTCTGCTTTCCTAGCTTGTTTCACCAATAATTTCCCATTAACTCATTACTATATATCAATTAGAAAAGAAAATGAAATATCTCTGAAATTATAAAAATCAACATCTAGGCAGGATTATACTGATACAAACTCTATTCATTAGGACTTTTAGAAACTGCTGCATAATTCTATACTCAAAATTTATAATCCTGGGACACCCATACACACCTGTGTGCATATATATTTACGTGTATAGGAGAAGCAATCTCATATTTGGATTACTTCATTAGCCTAGTTATTTCCTTAATATAAATTTGGTCTGTGTACTGATGGTAACTTAATGATCTAATGGTTAACTTACCCTACAAGGTGTCCAATATGGTAATCAGAAAAATATTAATACATTTTGAGTAAAAAGACAATACAATTTTATAAGGAAAAGAGAACATAGCTTTCTAAAGGCAATAGATGGTGTAAGCGAAACGCAGTATCCATATAAAATAGCTCAGATAAAACAAGGATACAATGTTTATTCAATTGATGAATACCTGCTGGCAGCCTTAAAATAATGATGGTTTTTTTAACTGCCAAAAATAAAAGAGGAACACAGACCTTGCCACTTTATTTTGGGAGGTAGTTTTAAGAAGGCAGCAACTACATTTTTAAAAACAGACCTCTTCTGGAATAGTTAAGTATTCAAGAGATTTTAGTCATTTTGGTACATTAACCCACAATCCAAGCCAACTTATAATATGGCCAAAAAAACATCACATTACAAAGCTAGCTTTAGTCTATTTTAGTCTCTAGAAAGCAACTCGTACAAGTGGATAACGTCTTTAACTTCTATTGAAAATAGTAAAAACCATAAAAGTTATCTAGATTTTTAAAAAATAGCTTTGACACCATTTTTTTTAAAGCAGTGTTCATTGATTAAAAAAAAAAAAAAAAAAAAAGTTATCCTGGCAGCAGGAAACTCCTGTCCCCATTTTTTATGAATCCTTAATAATTTTAAGAATTTGACCCATTCAGTTGATCATCTTTAAAATTAGTGATCTCACAGCCACAATTTGATAAATAAGTAAAACAACAGCAACAACAACAAATACAGGCATTCTTTATATGATCTCATTTCTGCAAACAGGAAAAAATACCTTGGTTTCAAGTGACACAGTCACCTAGGATCTGAGACTCACAGAAAAAGGATAGAGTATTCTTGGCATCTGAAACAGTAGTAAATACATAAAATGGGCTCATATCTGCCTCAAAAATGTAATCCTGTGATACCACCTCTGGTAACATAAAACATACCCATATCAAACTACTTGCAGATCCCCAACTGGGTCTGCTCCTTAATGCCTCTGCCGTTACAAATGGTCTCTCTGCACTGGGCACTCTTCCTCTGCCTTATTCACCTCATTCGCCCATATTCACCATACTGAGTTAAGCATTTTTTCCGGTCAAGTCCTTCCTCCCTGATATCCCCAGGGCAGATTTTTACCAGAGTGTGCACTGTATCCTGTATTTCTCTTTAACTGTACTACCCACTCTACATTTTTGTTAGTTTACATGTCTGTTTTCTCCTACTAGATTATGAACTCCCTAAAGCTCTTGTTTATCTCTGCATCTTTTACTAAGGACTAAAGTAATGTCTTGCCTATAGCATTTGCTTGAGTGAATAGTTGCTAAATGAAAAAAATAGTTTATAGATTCTTGGATATACATAATTTTCTCATTTAAAAAATTATGTTCTGAAAGTTATAGAAAACATTTCCTTATTCTTTTAAATATGTTTTAAAAGGGGGTGAAGGTGAGACAGGAAAACTTTAATAAAGAAAGGATACTTGGTGTTTTACGATCTTCATTAATAACGATCAGATCTGTGAAATCTCTTGAAATGCACTGTGGAATAATTTTTTTCAGAGCCAATCCCCTTCTGTAATAAACATGTGAGTTTGGTATAACTGTGGAGAGTTGTTCACAGAGTCGTACTGTTCTCTGCAAAACAAAACAACAGAAATCTTCTGAGGTGAAAAGGAATAAAAATTTTAAGTTGGTATACATTAATAAGGAAAGGAGCAATGATTAATATGTGTTATTAATAAAGAGCAAGGGTAGGGAAAAAAATGAAATCTGAACAGTATTTAATCCTTTATCAAAGACTGACCATCCTAAAGCAGTGGTTCTCAACTGGGGGTGATTATGCCCCACTAGAGGACATTTGACAATATCTAGAAGCATTTTTTGGTGGTTATGACTGGTGGTAATAGTAGGGGACAGCTGGCAGTGGTATCTAGTTGGTAGAGGCCAGGGATACTGCTAAATATCCTCTAATGAACAGGGCAACCCCCATAATAAAAAACTACCCAGCCCCAAATGCTAATGGTGTTGAGGTTGATAAACCCTATCCTGAAGAATCATGCTTAGAGAACCTACATCACATCACCAGTATTCATTTTATTTAGCTTACTCACAGGCATTATCTATTAAATTACTAATTAACTCAGATCTTCTGAAAAGAGTTCTTTTAAATAGTCTAAGTAATGTAAGAAAATTAAGAATTCGTTAACTATACTGATAGATATGTTTACCCCATGAGGTCTATCTGATGTTGTGATGAGAATCTTGGGAGAAGTTTGTCTGTTGAAGTAAGAAGCAAATTCATCTGTAGCTTCATCATAAGCAACCTGTGAACAGAAAAAGGATAATTTTATATCAAACACTCTACTGGGCCAGAATTTTAAAAGTAGCTCCAGCAGTATCCTATGACACTGACCTCCTTCCTGGCTGATAGGGGATTTGAAGACGGCCAGGAGGGACTTATATTAATGGTGACATAAAGAGGTTGGGTGATTTTCTACCTGTAGAATACAAGTATAAAACTGGAAAAAACTGTCAAAAACAATTTCAAGACACAAACTGAGCTGTGTTTATTCTTGAAAAATGGCTAGGGCTGTGGGCAAGAACATCAGGAATCTTCCTTAGAGCTATTCCATTTCTTCCATCAACATGGCTACAAAAATAGTAACTTTATCAACTTCGGGTCTGATGGTAGGCAAGAACCAGCAATCTTGAATCAAAGGTGGTAAACTGGATTTGGGGAGAGGTGGGTTTGAAAACCCTAGCTTTGCCAGTCTAAAGTTAACTGGGCCACTTGAGGGTAGGTGTGGATCAGCCAGAAATTTAAAGGAGAGCTCTGGAAATGTAAGAGCCATAGAGAAGCTGAGATAATCTCTCTACAAATCCCTGGCTGACAGCTGAACTATACATGGGAGAGACCTAAAAAACCAGTGCACACAAAAGAGGGAGACTTGAAAACTGGTTGTAACTTTGAATGCAGTCCTCAACCCACAGGTAGCTCAGTTGATAGGGGCTCAGAGGCTCAAGGTATCTCAACACAATCTCTGCCTGAATCACTGGCTTACGATTGAGCCACACAAACACAAGGACAATCACTCAGGAGGCAGGTTAAAAATAACAATCAAACAAACAAGGAGAGACACAGTGCTGTTAAAGGAAATTCAACTTTTAATGTTTGTGGGCCTTGCTCCTGGGCTCCCAAGGAAGTTATACTTTTACCAAGGTCAGAATGATTTCACCAAACTTCAAAGCCTGGGATCTATTTCTACCCCAAGCAAATAACCTGAAAGAAATACTTTAAACCAAAGATAAGAGTAAAAATCTCCCGGGGTGCCTGGGTGGCTCAAGTTAATCAAGTGTCCAACTCTTGATTTTGGCTCAGGTCAAGATCTCACCGTTTGTGGGACCGAGCCCCACTTAGAGCTCTGTGCTGACAGCACAGATCCTGCTTGGGATTCTCTCTGTCCCTCCCCCACTCATGCTCATGCACACCCACTCTCTCTCTCAAAATAAATAAACAAACCTAAAAAAAAAAAAAATTTAAGGAAATCCTACAAGCTGAAAGAAAATGACATCAGATGGTAACTTAGATCCAAGGAAAGGAAAGAAAAGCACTGTAAATGGTAAACACGAAGTTAACTATAAAAGACTTTTTGTGTGTGTTGTATGTGTAACTTAATTTCTTTTTTTAAAAAACAATGAGATATTTAAAAAAAATTTTTTTTTTAATGTTTATTTATTATTGAAAGACAGAGAGACAGATCATTGAGCAGGGGAGGGGCAGAAAGAGGAGGAGACACAGAATCCGAAGCAGGATCCAGGCTCTGAGCTGTCAGCACAGAGCCCGACGCGGGGCTGGAACTCATAAACTGCAAGATCATGACCTGAGCTGAAGTCGGACGCTCAACCGACTGAGCCACCCAGGAGCCCCAACAATGAGATATTTTAAAGCAGAAATTACAACACTGGATTTATAACACAGACAAATGTTATATATGACAACAGCATGAACAAGAGTGAAGGAACAAAGCTACACTGGTGGAAACCTGCTGTATTTACCAGAATCATGTCAGTATGTGCTGGAAGTACACTGTGATAAATTAAAGATGCATGCTGTAATTCCTACAGAAACTACTAAGAAAACCCTTAAATATATAACTTAAAAGATTAAGAGGTGTTAAAATAGCATAATAAAAATATTTTTTTAATATAAAAGAAAGTCAAGGAGGAACAGAATAAAGGTATAAAATATAGTGGGGCACCTGGGTGGCTCAGTTAGTTAAACGTCTGACTTCAGCCCAGGTCATGATTTCACGGTTTGTGAGTTTGAGCCTTGTGTCGGGCTCTGTGTTGACAGCCCAGAGCCTGGAGTCTGCTTCAGATTCTGTGTCTCTCTCTCTCACTCTGCCCCTCCCCTACTCATGCTCTGTCTCTGTCTTTCTCAAGAATAAACATTAAAAAAAAGTATTAAAAAAATATATAAAATGTAATGAAAAAAAGTAAAAGGGCAGATGTAAATATGACTGCATCAATAGTTAACATTAAATATTAATTGTCAGGGGTGCCTGGGTGACTCAGTCAGTTAAGCGTCTGACTTGTACTCAGGTCATCATCTCACAGTTCATGGGTTTGAGCCCTGCGTTGGGCTCTGTGATGAGAGCTCAGAGCCTGGATCCTGCTTCAGATTCTGTGTCTCCCTCTCTCTCTGCCCTTCCCCCACTCACACTCTGTCCCTCTCTCTCTCAAAAATAAATAATAAACATTAAAAAAAAATTTTAATTAAAAAAATACATACTAATTGTCAGGCTGAATAAAAAAAGCAACATCTGTGACACTTTATTATTATTTTTTAAATGTTTATTTTTGAGAGAGAGTGAGAGAGCAGGGGTAGGGGTGGGGAGAGAGGATCCGAAGCAGGCTCCGCACTGACAGCAAAGAACCCAATGTGGGACGTGAACTCACAAACAATGAGACCATGACCTGAGCTGAAGTCTGACACTTAACTGACTGAGCCACCCAGATGCCCCTGTAAGTGACACTTTAAATTCAAAGATATAAACTGGCTGAAAGTAAAAAGAAGAAATGAAGAAAGTAAAACATGAAAAAAGAAGATATACCATGCAAACAGTAACCATAAAAGAGTTTAGGTGGCTATGTGTATATGAAACAAAATAGACATTAAGAAATATGGCTATGGACAATCGAAGGGATGGGGCAATATGGGACACTGGATTAAGGGTCAATTGAATAAGAAGAGATGAATCATTCAGCAATTATAGTTTGAGGTTTCAATACTCCTCTCTCAGTAACTGATAGAAAATTCAGCAAGAATATAGAAAACATGAACACCACAATCAAACAACTTAAAACAACTCTTAATATACTTCAAAACAGCAAAATATACATTTTCCAAAGGAACACAGAACATTTTCAAGAATAGATCTTACCCTAAAACACAGAACAGTTCTTTACTTGAAAAGGACTAAAATCAAACAGAGTATGTTCCAGAACCACAATAAAATTGAATTAGAAATCAACAGCAGAAATATATGTGGGAAATCCTCAAATATTTGGAAATTAAACAACACACTTCTTGATAATCAATGAGCCAAAGAAGAAATAACAAGAGAAATTAGAAAATATCTTGAACAGAATGAAAATGAAAACACAACAAACATATCAAAAGGTATGAGATGTAGCTAAAGCAGTGCTTTGGAGGAAAATGATAGCTTTATCAGATTATATTAAAAAGAAAGAAAGTATAAAATCAGTAATGTAAGCTTCCATTTTAAGAAACTAGAAAAAGAAGAATAAATGAAACCTTAAATAAGTAAAATAAACAATATAATAAGAACCAGGGAAAACAATGAAATAAAAGTCAAGCAAAGAAAAAAAAAAAAAAAAGAAATTACCAGAAGAAATGAACAAATCTCCCATTAAAGGAGATACTTAGATTTGAATAATAATGTAGAAACACATCTTAAAACTTGTGGGATATACCAAAAGTGGTACTTACAGGGAATTTTGTGGCCTTAAGTGCTCACAATAGAAAGGAAGAAATAGAAAGGAAGATGAAAAATGAGTTAAATAAGAAGAATAAACTCAACAGAGTAACAGGAAATAAATTATAAAGATAAGGAGAGATATAAATAAATTAGAAAACAAAATTTCAAGAGATGATCAAAGAAAAAAGTAGTTTGAAAAGAGTAACAAAATAGATGTATCTCTGGTGAAAAGCCCAAATAAATAATATTAGGAATGGAAAGGGACATTTCTGCAGTCTCACTTATAAACATAGATGTACATATTCTAAACAAAGTACTGACAAACCAAAACGTGTAAAAGATAAAACATTGTAATTAAATTGTATTTACCCCAAGAATGCAAAAGAGATTTAACATTAGAAGATCCATTTCATTTCCTACATTGGTACTATAAAGGAGAAAAACTACATATTTATCTCAATATTTGCAGAAAAAGTACATAATTATCTCTATTTTCAGAAAAAGCATTTGATAATGTTTCACATTCATTCATGATAAAACAAACACCCCCCTCCCCACAGCAAAAAAAGAAATAGATTTTCCTTAACATATAAGGAGAATCTACCATTAATGACATAAACATTAAAGATGGCATGTTAGAAGTATTCTCTTTAAAACCAGGACCAGGGCATAGATGCCACTATTGCGTTTTCTATTTGTTTCACATTATGCTGGAGGCTCTAGTCAGCACAAAAGAAATAAATGATTAATGGATTGAAAGTTATTTGTAGAAATGATTAGCTAAACATGAAATGAAAACAATATTTAGACAAATTATTGGAGACGAATCTAGGTGATCTACTGTTTAGAAGATCACAGTCCAAAAATCAATTGTATTTTTATAAATCAGCAAATAAAACAATTCTCAATGAGACGGGATTTACACTGATAAAAAACATAAGATAGCCATCAATAGCTCTAAAAAGATTTATATGTACACCTTGCATGAAGAGAATTATAAAATTCACAGAATTACATTTTTAAAGACCTAAAAAGAGCAATATATAAATAGATCCCCTGAATGATCTACTTTAATACAATTTTTATAATTTTATATGGCAGACCAAAGGTCCAAAAAGAGAATGAACATTCCTGAAGAGAGATTTGAGGATGGATGTGGGGAGGGGCATCTTGCTCTAATAGATAAACTTACCATGAAGATAAGTAATTATAAAAATAAAGAAGTGATACAGTGACAAACTGACCAAACTGACCAACAGCCCAGAAAAAGGCTGATATTTTGTGTGTATATGTGGCACGGTGCTTCGTGCACTGACAGATGCCAAGTTCCTAAAACAGATCCCAGTACACAGCAGGCAGTCAATAAACATTTGCTAGAAGACTGACTGACTGACTGACTGAATGAATGAATGAATGACTATATGAGGAAATAGGAAAGAATGTCAATAATAGTACGGTTTGAAAGCAAACAAACATAACCAAAACCAAATTCCCTACACACACACAAAAAAAATTTAAAACTTGCTTCTCTCACCATACTGTAACAAACTATTTAAAAGGAAATGTGAAAAGTGACAAGCGGATGATTATCTTGAAACCAAGAGTTTTATGAGGACACAAAAAATATCAAATGTTATCCTTATATCAAAATTTCTAGTACTATAAAACTCTATAATGAGAAATGCTTTTCAAATGATATTAAAAACAACAGAAGTACTATAAATTAAATGACAAAAAGTTTACCTGGTCATAAAATATAATACATTTCTATAAAATGAGTAGAATCAAGAGTTTTTCCTATAGCATTATTGAGAAATTCAGTTATGAAACAATCTATAGCAAATAATATACCAACATTATAGCTGAATCAGTCCATTATACAACTTCACCAGCCATGGTGATATGTTAAATATCAACATATGAACAAATAATTTGTCAAATGTGGTCATCCAAATTTATTTAAGACTTCCAACATTACCTCTTCATCATTAGGGTCTACTATAGTTTCATCATGCACTCGCTGGTTGTCAATGGTCTTTGGTATAGGCTTTGGTGGAGCCTAAATTAAAAAAAAAAACAACAAAACAGATTAAGTTTTAGAAGGATTTTACGTTAATAATTTTGCATTTGGGTTAGGGAAGAGTAACAGAAATCTGTAAATAATCCAAAGCCTCAATCTGTTCCTCATTTCCATTGCTGTATCAATCCTAATAATAATACTGAGTAAGAGTTTTTTTTTTTTTTTTTTTTAACTCTAAGCAGAGACCTAAACATACTGGAAGAATTGCTAACTGAATGAAATGGTCTAAAACCATTCAGAAGTAGCAGAAAGAATAAACTGCGATCAAAGTAATTATACACTAAGAAAAATATCAAATAGATTGGAAAAATTATAGTGGACCCTTGATCAACATAGATTTGAACTGTGCAGGCCCACTTATATGTGCATTTTTTATAGTACAATACTATAAGGGTATTTTCTCTTATAATTTTCCAAATAATATTTTCTCTAGCTTATTTTATAGTAAGCATACAAGGGCGCCTGGGTGGCTCAGTCGGTTAAGCGTCCAGCTTCAGTTCAGGTCATGATCTCACAGTTTGTGAGTTCGAGCCCTGCGTCGGGCTCTGTGCTGACGGCTCAGAGCCTGGAGCCTGTTTCAGATTCTGTGTCTCCCTCTCTCTCTGCTCCTCCCCTGCTCATGCTCTGTCTCTCTCTCTCTCTCTCTCTCTCTCTCAAAAATAAACATTAAGAAAAAATTTATAGTAAGCATAGAGTATATGATACATATAACACATAAATATGTGTTAATTCGCTTTATGTTATCAGTAAGACTTCAGGCCAATAGTAGGGTATGGGATTTTCACGTGTGCAGGAGTAGAGTTGGTATTCTGCACCCCAAACCCCATGTTGTTCAAGAGTCAAATGTACGAAGGTACATATATATGGAGCTTTGTTCCAATGCTTTCAGAAAGCTCTTCAGAAATAAATAACAAGGGTTGCCTGGGTGGCTCAGTTAGTTGGGCGCCCAACTCTTGATTTCAGCTCAGGTCATGATCCCAGGGACTAGGGATTGAACCCTGTGTGGGGTTCTACGCTAAGCATGGAGCCTGCTTGGGATTCTCCTCTCTCTCTCTCTCTGTCCCTCTCCCCACAGGCATGCATACATGCACACTCTCTCTAAAATTAAAATTTAAAAAACACCAGAAATAAATAACCAAAGCTACAAATCTATCTGCTGAACTAGTAATTCCAGTTTGAGGCATTTATGGTAAGGTATGAAAGAGAAAAGCAATTTATGAACAGCAAATACAGCAAACATCCAAAAACAGGGTAAAGACTGTGACACTTCAACATAATGGAATATTGTTAGAATTGGCAATCATGTATACTCAGCTTAGACCAAAAAAAACTGTGTAAATGAAATGCTACAGAGCAGGAATACAGAACTGTAAGCATATACTGACTAAAACAAATTCAAAACATATGGTTTTGAATGTTAGCAGAGATAGGAAGAAATAAGAACTGCTAAACTCTTTAGGATTTCATTTCTTATTACTCTATGAAACAAATATTAAGTTTTAAGTAATTTTTTAAAGGAGGCAGTTCTAGGAATTCATTTTTTCAGTCCAAAAACAAGAATGGTGATATATCCAAAGGTGATTGGCATATTTGCTATAACTGGCTGATTACTGAGAGTTAAAAGAGAATAACTGCTGATAGAATTCTGCAGGTTAAAACAGTCTAAAACTGGCAATTTCATGTGATTTAACCTAGTCCTATTAAGAGAAGGCATGAAAAGGCAGAGTGTTTAGTTTGCATATAATCTTTACATTTTTCATTTTCCTCAAAAATGCTTATCATTCCTTGGTACCTTATCTTAAGAGACAGTAGAGGAGGAAGAGTTGTATGTTCTAAAAATTTTGCAAGCATAAATCAAAATCTAACACTAGCTATAAATAAAATTAAATTAAAGGAAAACAGCTTAGTTGTGGATGTATTTAGCAGTTCTTTTAAAAATTTTCAGTAGGCTTCATTTCTTATCAATATCACAAAAGTAGCCAAATCGTTTTTGGATGTATTATCTTTACTCTCTACTTTGCCATAGTCCATCCAAGTATCTCACTTTCCTCCCACGTGCCATTCTCAGTCTTCAAAGGGTTAATATCCTCTGTATCAGCTTTCATTCCTACACACCTCAATCCTACAACAGAACAGGCTGCATCCTGCCTTTCCCCAAGAGCCTTTGCTTCAAGTCACAAAAACTCCAACCACAGGCCTAAACTGGGAAGCTTCCCCAAAAGCTTTCCAAAGTCAGAAAGATAAGTCCCTATCTCTCAAACACGTAAAATTAAGTAAAATAAGCAAGTTAAAGTAGACATACCATTTACACGAAATTTTGAAAAAAATGCAAAACATCACTATTGTGTTCATTGTTTAGGGACACAAACCTAAAGGTAAGAAAGAAATGCATGGGAACAAGAAAATGGCAATTTCATAAGTGGTTAGCTTTGGAGGGGAAAGCAATCGGTAAGAAGCATCCAAAGGACTTCGAAAATTATTTGCTAATGCAATGTTTTCGAAGCTAGGTAATGAATGGAAAGGGGTTTGTTATTTTATTTTCATATCTTTTATACATTGGAAATATTTTATAGTAAGTTTTATTTTTTTTTATTTTTTTATTTTATTTTTTTAACGTTTATTTATTTTTGAGACAGAGAGAGACAGAGAATGAATGGGGGAGGGTCAGAGAGAGGGAGACACAGAATCCGAAGCAGGCTCCAGGCTCCGAGCCGTCAGCACAGTGCCCGATGCGGGGCTCGAACTCACGGACCGCAAGATCATGACCTGAGCCGAAGTCGGCCGCTTAACCGACTGAGCCACCCAGGCGCCCCTATAGTAAGTTTTAAAAGAAAGCGATACAACATAAACATAAGGGAGCATTACTCAACATAAGACAGAAAGCAGGTGGCTAAAAATGTTATTTACCTTATCACCAAGAGCTTCTCTCTCTTTTTTAAGTTTTTTCTTAATTGCCAACTTTTCCTAAAAGGTTTAAAAAAAAAAACAAAACAGAAAAATATTGAGAAACCACCAGTTATATCACAAACACATACTGAAACTACACATTACTAATGCTACGGCCACTTTATCTCGGCAATCTTTGTAACGCATTAAAGCAAACACCCTGACACAGACTTTCATACCAAAGTGATTGTAAACCAAATAAGCTGGCTAATCAATAAACAAAGGTCTTTCTCCTTCAAAAAACTGAAATTGGCAAGTATGAATATTTAAAGTTTGCCTTTTTACTTTTTATCTTACTATAAAGCCTCAAATTAAGTGAAAATGTGAAACGCCCATCTAAACTAGTTAATACGTTTTTGTGGCTGTTTTATTTTGCATTCCTAACAAGTTGCATTCTAAAGAAAACCATGATGGCTATGCCGGTTGCTTCTCTTGGAAAATACTACAAGTAAATGAGAATGGGAGATGCGTTTTCAGATTGCTTCCAATAAACCACCATTAGTTATTCATAAATTTTACAATCAAAATATGCTTTTAAAATTATTAAGGACTTGCAAAGTGAGTTACATTTGTACTGTAAATTTGTACCTGCTGGAAATTTCTGAACAGAATGCTCACTTACACACACAGAAAGTGCTCTCCCGGCCACGCCCTCCCCCCCAACGCCTATAGACCCTCCATACATCAAATCTCAGATTATAGTGTTAAGAAGTCTTCGAGGAGGCCTTTCCCGCAAACGCGCTCACCAGAATGAGTTAGATTTTCTACGTACTCCAAAAGCACTCTGGCGCTTATGAGTAAGGCACTATTCAGGGCCTCAAAAGATGTAGTATCCAATAAGAGGAGACAGGCAAGTAAAAATATTATGTGCGGGAACTTTTATGATGTACAAGAATAAACAAATGCTTGCTTCCGAGTGCAACGTAACCACAAATAGGCACGGCGATCTTGAGCTTTATTTATCTCCTCATACCTGTTTATCTCCTAGAACAGTATGAGGACAACGCTACAAATATAATTACCAGAAACTTCACAGAAATACTTTAGGTAAGAGTTGCTGCCCAGGAATCAGAAAAGCATCACTGGATTCACGTACTGCCTGTATTACAGGCTCTAGAAATTTGCCAACGTTAGGTGCACGGGTCGAAGCACAGAGATGGGAGACTTTCTCCTTCCAGGTCAGGAGGGGGATTTTTTTTTTTTTTTTTTTTTTTTCACTGCTAGGAGAGCGGGACTTCTTGCTTTCATTCTCAGCCAGGGAACGTAGGCAGGGGCTGGAAAGGAAGAGAATGCTCGTCGCTCAGGCAAAAAGCTGAACCTAGACAGAATCCCCAAAGCAGTGCGAGGGGACCAGGACATTAGAACGTCAGCGTCATCCTTCTAGATTAATTACCGCCTCCGGGACGCCAAGCCATGGCCACCACGCAAGTGCTATTCCCTTCCCCACAGTCGTGCGCGCGCGCGGATGCAGCGCATGCGCCCTGCAGCCTCGGCCCCGTCATACCTTTCGCTGCTGCTGTTTCCACCGCGTGAACATTAAGTGTCGCCGTTGTTTGTTCTTAATTTCCGAAATGCTGAAGCCTGGGGGAAAGGCAGCCGTTTTCGGGGGTTGGACCCCGCTTTCCGTCGCCCCATCCTCAGCGACTGCGGCCTCTTGAGGTTCTTCGGCGGTTGCTTTCCGCTTCAGGCCTTTCTTTCCTTTAGTGCCGCTCTTATCCCCGGCCTTCGCCATGGTGTTTGCCCCGTAGTGTCTGTACGGAAACGGAAATAGCTTACCCCTCCGACTCCCTTACCTAGTCTTTTACTTCCGGGGTCAGGAAGTTCTTAAAGAAAAACGTGGACTACTTTGTGATTTTCAGCAGTTTTAGAAGGTGCTGAAATTTAGTTTTGAGGAAAGTTTAGGGGGGCTGCCCAGCTGTATGAATAGTGGAGTGATGAGTTCGCAGAAGTCTTTATTAAGCATCTGCTATCTGCCGAATCCTCAAAATACTGAAACAAAACAGTCTTTGCTGTATAAAATTTACATTCTACTGGAGAAAGACCTGAAATGAGCACACAAATAGTGTGATGAGCTATAAAGTAACACATGGCAAGGAAAAAATAGAACAGGATAAAGGAAGAAGAGAGGGTAGAGGGGCAGTTGCAGCTTTTAAATAGGATTGTTAGAGAAGCCTTCTGGAAAAAGTTACATTGAGCAAAGATTTGAAAGAGGTAACACATAAACTATGCAGTTATTTGAGAAAAGAGCTGCTCATCTGAGTAAAGCTTTTATCTAGAAAAAAAGCTGTCCATGCAACGGAAACATACAATTCCAAGACTCCTAGTCTGCAGCAAGCATGGTACGTTTGGGAAACTGTGGAAGCCAGGAGTAATATGAGAAAGGAGGACAGTGGGTAGGGGAAGGATTTAGAAGTAAGAGATTGTGTAAGATTTTGTAAGAGCTTTGGCTTTTATTTTATGTGAGATGCACATTTCCTGGAGGATTTTGAGAAAAGAAATGACACGATTTGACTTACATTTTGAAAGTATCATCCAGGCCCTTCTTTGGAGAATAGACTTTAGGGGAAGGAAAGTGAAGGAGGGGAGAAATGACAAGTGGCCTGAACCAGAGTGGTTCTAATGGAGGTGGTGAGAAGTGATCAGATTCTTTTGCAAGGTATAGTTCCTGATGATTGAATGAAGTGCATGAGAGAAAGAGAAGAGTTTAGATGACCCCAAGACTTTTGAACTAAGCAACTGGAAGGATGGGGTTATCATCATTTGAGATGAGACAGACTTAAGGTAGAGCTAATTTGAAGGGTAAGATCAAGATTTCAGTTCTGGAAATAATTGAGTTTGAGGCACTTAGTAGTCAACTGATTGTTGTTGTTGGTTGGGATATATGATTCTGCAGCAGGAGACAAACGTATGGACTAGAGATAAAAATGTAGGAGTCATTGGAATATAGATAGTATTTTGAATCATTACAGTGAGTGTGGATAAAGAACTGAAAAAAAAAAGAGGACCAAGGACTGAGCACTGGAACGATCCTGCAAAAGAGCTGGAAAGAAAAGGAGGACCCAGTAAAGGAGAGTGAGAAGGGAAAATGAAGAGAGTGTCATAAGAGCCAAGGGAAGAAAATGTTTCCCCAATGGTTAAATTTTTCTGTATTCTTCATTTTAATTTCATGAAAATTAAACAGAGGCAAAATACTTCCTTTTGGTTTACTGTTAGGAGTTAGTTTTCCAGAAACTGCCTTAATTTGAAATTATATGTTTAAATATTGACATTGAATGTTTTGATAATCCAATATTTTGATGTCCATACTGCATTTTTTACCCATTTAAGTTCTTTTATGCAGGATGTTGAAAACATCAAAACTTCATCTTCCAGAATACAAAACCTGCTATGAAGCCACAAGTCCAAAATCGTGATTAGAAAACTAAAGTCAGTATATTTAGATACAAAACTGAATTATGCAATATAATAGAAAGGAAAAGATGTTGAGCTCTAAAATTACTGACATACTTTGGTTTGGCTGCAGTAAGTCATAAGATTTTATGTAACATCTAAAGAGGAACAATCAGATCAAGAACGAGAGGAGGGGGAAGCAAGAGGAGACAAACCAAACTTTATCTAAAAAATATAGACTGCAAAAGTATTTTGGAAATGTCTTCTAGTCTTAATATTTTATTTCCCTACATATAATATATACTTTCCTCATAAGAACACAAAATAATCCTGAAATGTATTATTTTTTAAATGTTTATGTATTTTTGAGAGAGAGAGAGTGTGAGTGGGCGAAGGATAGAGAGAGAGAGGGAGACACAGAATCTGAAACAGGCTCCAGGCTCTGAACTGTCAACACAGAGCCTGATGAGGGGCTCGAACTCAGGAATGGCGAGATCATGAGCTAGGCCAAAGTCAGATGCTTAACCAACTGAGTCACCCAGGCACCCCAATCCTGAAATGGATTTAGATAATTGTCTTAAGTTTATTCAGAGGTACTATACAAATGAGATTATAAGGTGATTAATATAGAGACTTCCTATTTTTTCTTCATGGCTTGTTTGTCAAAACAGTTGTGTGAGTTGAACGAAAGGATTTCTGTTATCAGAATAAAATCCATATTCTGCAGAAGTCACAAAAGCATTGATCAGTTCTGCCAATATATATTTAAACTGCTCAATAAAGGAACAGTGTGAATGAGTACAATTGAAACAGTGGGCTCGGGGCGCCTGGGTGGCTCAGTCGCTTAGACACTATAAAATCTCAATTAAATCGCATAATCTCTGTGAGCCTCAATTTCTTGATCTGTAAATGGGGCTAATTATATTGTCATGTAGGTTGTTGAGATAATGTATACTAAAGAAACATAGCCGATAACTGCTAACTAGCTGTTTTTATAATTCTGGGTATAAAAGACTATGACAAACAGTGTGGAGAAAAAAGATATCATGATTGCCCTCAAGTAGCTTATAGCTTAGAAAAAGTTGAAGCATAATTCTAGTATATGTATTAAAAAGTGGTTCATGTTGAGTGCTCCTTAACTGGATGTCCATTTTGGCCATTTGCTTTTTCTCACTAATTGCTTCATTGTCTGATATTCTCAGGGTACATTCCCGATATAGTATATGTTGTTTTAAAATGAAACAATTTAAATATTTAATAAATATGTTTTGCTTATCTGTATTAATTCTGACATATGAGATACCCTGAAATAGAACTCTTGGACACCAGATGAATTCAATGATCCAAACTCTTGGACACCAGATGAATTCAATGATCCAAGAGTCTGTTCACAAAATTGGATCTATTATTTTACAATATGACTTAAGCTCTTTGTATCACAAAAATTATTCCAGAGGCACAAAATATTAATCCATTGCATAAGAATAAGGGGTACCAGTTTTGGGATTGGAAGATGTTTTATTTATAATGTGGTATAAACGTTTGACAAACCTTTGTTTGACAAACACTAAACTAATGCTTCCTGAACTTGAATTATGCCATTTAATTTGTTGGTAAGAACTGTTAAAGAAAAAACAAAATGGGGGCCACAGTTTGAAAATATCTCTAGACTAACCAGCACTCATAGTCACATAACCAACACTTAAACTATTCTGATTTCCCCCAAATACTGACTGACCTAAAGCAAAACTTGAGCTTTTTTTTCAAGTCAGTGTCACTTTGTAGCTTCCCAGCTAATCAGCTGCACACAATTAAGCTTGCACAGTGCTACTACACTAAAAAGACTAAGTTTTTAGTTACCAAACACATTAAACAACAATGTACTCTCTCATTCATGCTTTATAAACTGAGTTGTAACTGCTAAAAGCTGAGCTCCTAACCCCTTTTAGCTTGAAATCTCTCTGCAAAGAGTTTTGTTTCTTGCTCAATAAAATGTTCATATCAAACAAAGCTCTCAGAAGTTTCTTTTGACAAAAACAATAGACCTATTACAGAAGTAGCCTGTCAACTGTGGGTGCTTTCATTGGTACTCAAGAGCTGTTATTGGCACTTAAACTACTTATCTCAAGGAATTTTGAGAATCCTCTTTTTTTGTTTATTCTAGACTTCAAGCTGTCTACATGATTAAGGAGGTTTGTTTCTCGGGCTTTACTGACCAGGAAGTTGGTTGAAAAGTTATTACAGGGATTCACAGTGTCAATAGGACTGTCACAGTGGCAGCTTTCCTGTGAAGTTAACGTTAGCAAGAGTATAATCAGTACAATTTTGTGAGATGTTAGAACCACACCCCCTCCTACCTGAAACTCAATTAGTGACTCAAACATGAAGATTTTTCAGATATCAAAGACCTGAAGAATAATTGTATGGTGAATGCTGTCATCTTGGTATACTCCACACTGTGAAAGAGACATAATGCATGTGCTACCCTTTCCAGAAACTAGAAATATATTAGGAGACCAGAAGTTTTCTTCCAGAAATAAGTCTTCAGATCATGCCTTTGGAATAATTTCTAATCGTTTCCTTGAGGCATTTAACTTTTTTCAGCATATTCTAAACTCGGCCATGATGCAATAGGATACAAGGGCAGTTTTTACTATATTTCCCGAGTGACTTGATGCTAAGCAATAAGCTTAGTGAGCTATTTGGATAAACAGATTCTTTTCTGCCTGTTAATATTTCCAGAGTGTAGGGGTGCCTGGGTGGCTCAGTCAGTTGAGCGTCCGACTTCGGCTCAGGTCATGATCTCGCAGTCTGTGAGTTCGAGCCCCACGTCGGGCTCTGTGCTGACAGTTCAGAGCCTGGAGCTTGCTTCTGATTCTGTGTCTCCCTCTCTCTGCCCCTCCCCCTCTCATGCTCTGTCTCTCTCTGTGTCAAAAATAAACACTAAAAACATTTAAGAAAATATATATTTCCAGAGTATATATAGTTCCACATGTGTCTTACCTGGTGATACACATTCTTGACCCCTACTTGACCAGGGAAAGCAACACCACAATCAAATTGCAGTTTCACTAAAATATCATCTCCTAAAATGATTTCTGGTTGTTTGGGTCATCAAAGGAGCTTTTATGTATATCTTTGGAATGCATATGGTGCCTCTGGCTTATGTTTCTGATAATGGAACAACCATAAATATAATTTAAAGAACAGCCTGGAATGGCTTTTATGTGTCTAAGAACTTTTTCTGTTGTTTCATTCATTCAACACATATTTATTAAATCATACTTCATGCCAGATCCTTTGGTTCTAGCAGTCAAAAAGAAACTATTCCCTTCCATCAAACAACTCCACTTGGGAGAGACCAACAATTACACAAGCAAATCCAAAAAGTAGAAGAGATTCTATGACTTCTACCTTATTGTGTAATCAACACCAAATTTAGAATGATACCTTCTCATGTCTTCTTCAAAGAGCCAGATTAGATGCATTTGTACATCCCTCGTTGGTAGCTGAGAATATATTTTCCATAGAAATTAGCCCAAATGTAATGACTAGATCACCCAGACTAGAGACACGATTATTCATTTGTTTCTTTTGTTTTCAGCTGTTTAACTTTTCTCCATATTTATGTTTTAATTTTCCATAATCTTAGAAAGAATTACTATGTGAAATAAAATATTCTCTACTATACATTTCACAAACATAAAGTATAGCAAACATTGGGCACAATTATCAGAAACACAATATTTAAAATGAAAGGTTATGAAGCATAGTCCTTGGCTTAAGAGTAGCAGTTCTCAAACTTTTTGTCTCAGAACCCCTTTAACACTCTTAGAAATTATTGAGAACCCCAAAGAGCTTCTGTTTATTTGGATCATATCAATATGCACCATGTAGAAATTAAAACTGAGAACAAATTAAATATGCATTCATTTATATAAAAATAACAAATCCATTATATGATAATATACACACTCTATGAAAATGACTGCATTTTCAAAAACAAAAAAATTAGCGAGAAAAGTGGCATTTTTTTACATGCTTTGCAAATTTCTTTTATGTTTGGCTTAATAGGAAATAACTTGGTTTATACCTACTTCTGCGTTTAACCAGTTGTGACATACTATTTTGGTTTAGGTACATGAAGAAAATATGGCCTCAAAAATGTATGTGATTGGGAATGGAAGGAATATTTAAGAGCTTTTTCAGGTAACTGTGGATATTCATCTTTAATATTATACCAAAAATTGAGAAGTTTTAAGTTTCTTAAAGGTTAGTTGCAATGTGTAATCTGAAATCATATCAACAGGCTACATGTACTCTATCACATTAAAATCTATTGGTCTAGCTTTCATTTTGAATGGATTTTTTACCCATGCATGACTTTGTAACATCATGCATTATAGTGGTCATTTGGAATATATTGGTGCACTGAGTCGTGCGTATCTTCCAAAAGTTGACACATTTCATTATACAGTATTAAAAAATCACGTTTGTTAAAATCACTGCTAATCTCATCAGAAAAGTCTTCAAATACTGGCATTGGTAAGCTGTCCAGCTTATGGTGGTGGGCAGAGGTTACCCGAAATTCTGATTTTCACTGAATGGGGACTTCCTTCCACCCCCACCCCCTGAACCCTCTGTCACTGATGGCAATGCAGGGGGATAAAAACAGGGGTTCAGGGGAGTCATGTGTGATGGGAGCCTCTTCTTGATGTATACTTCCCAGGGCTAGGTCATGTCCTTGTTACCTTTCTTTTTTATCTGTGGACCCTGAAAGTTGGCTGACTTTTCCTTTGCCACCATTAGTTAGCAAGAACAATCTTATCAGAAACCCTGAATATATTTGGAGTGTACTTGCAGAGGAATCCAAGGAGTGCTTTGTAGAAGTTCTTGTACCCTATTAATTTGTGCAGGATGTAAGCTACCAACCCACCATATGAAGGATCCTAAGGCAGGGTCTTGCAGGATCTAAAGTTTGTACTATTTGTTGCTTCTGACAGAGGATTTTTTCTTTTCTGACCCACTGTGAAAAAGAATGTGTTCTCACATCTTCTCTTCTTGTCCTGAGGCAATCAGCATACCTTTTCAATTTTTCTGAAGTTTCCTTTTTCTTTTTCTTTCTGTAGCAACCAGATGAAATAGAAATAAAATGCACCTTACCCTTTATCTCTTTACACTCTAATAGGGATGATGAGGTCTTATATAATGTTGGTCTATGTCTTCACAAAAACTGAAAAATTGCTAAGCTTCACTTAGGGGAAGTAACAAATGCCAGTAGCTTTCCTGGAATTTCCATCACAAGAGTCAGGAAGGCTTCTGGGAGAGAGAGAGGTAAGGATATGGAAGAACAGTTTGAGGAACTGAAGATATGTTTATGAGATCAGCACTAACATTACTTATTGATACAAGGGTGAAAAAGTGGAGATTAGGGATAAAAGACCTCTCAATAAGTAATGTTTCCAAAAATTTCCACCATGTGCCAGTACACCCCAGGAGATATTACTAATTTAGTTTCCTTACAATTATCCCTCAGTCTGCTGAGTGTCCAACTCTTGATTTTGGCTGAGGTCATTATCCCAAGGTCATGGGATCGAGCCCCACATCGGGCTCCCTGCTGAGCGTGGAGCCTGCTTCAGATTCTCTCTCTCTCTGTCCCTCGGCCCCTCTCCCCTGCTCACACGTGTTCCCTCTCTATCTCAAAACAAAACAAAACACTGCTGAAGAAGAGTGTTACATCCCTCACCCCTATTAATTTCTATTAAACAAGGTAGAGGTCTTGTTTCAGGCCACAAATTTATGGTTCATTTATAATGATATTTTATTATTGTTATAAACAATATTCTATTATTTTTAAAATGAAAGCATTAATTGAAAGGAAGACTGAATGGTAAACACCAGTTTGGAAAACTAATATATTTGTTTTATTCTCTGTTTTAGTTCTTGCACAGATATGGAATGAGATTCAACAGATTCCCTATCTAACTGATAGACAACATATCAAGTTAGGTACCTATAGTTATACCTTGTCAGAACAAAATGACTTTATTCTTCTTTCAGGCAACTACCAAAGAAAGTGATTTTCAAAGTGTAGTATCAGGACCAGTAGCATCCACATCTCCAGAAATATTGTTAGAAATGCAGATGCTGAGAATAGCCCAGACCCTCTGAATCAGAGGCTCTGGGGGTGGGACTCAGAAATCTGTGTTTTAGAAAGCCCTCCAGGTGATCCTGATGCATACCCAAGTTGTACACCCCCTGGTCTTGATCCTTTATTATCTTCTGATTCCCTTCAGCTGACTATTTAAAGTTCTGTTTCTCTAGTGACTATGGTAAGCTTCCCTAACTGGAAACTCAATCAACCTCTATTTGTGTCTTCATGTATGAAAATGTAGGTGTCCACCCTATATGATACCAAAAGAATTATTCTCATGGATATTTAAAAAATACCCAAGCAATTACGGCAAAGCTCATATTGATGCAATCATCATCTTTAAGTAAATAAAGAAGGGATAGTGGCTGATATAAAATCATGCTTATTTCTTGCTAAAGTCAGTTGAGAACCTAAGACTGTGGTATGCCCAGGTAGCTCTTGGGCTTTCAGTTTACTTTTTACTGTTCACATTAATATTTTGACATGGATTAGCTTCATTGCCCAGAAATGGCTGATTTTTTAAATCTCAGCAGTAAGACATTAAAGTCTCTTTGCAATGTGGTATATGGATTAAATCTTGGAAGTGAAAAAAGACATTAGCAGAAAATGAATGAAATCTGAATAAAGCCCAGAGTTTAGCTAAGAGTAATGTGTCACTGTGGGTCCTTAGTTTTGATAAATGTATTATGGCAAGGTAATATATTAAGATTAGGTAAAACTGGATGAGGGTGTACAGGAACTCTCTATATTATTTTTGCAATATGTCCATAAATCTATAATTATTCCAAAACAAAAAAATATTAAAAAAAAAAACCCAACAACCCTGCCTGACCCTTCACTTAACAAAGCTGTTCAAGTATGACCAGATAAAAGAAATTAAAGAACTTCTCTATACCAACCCAGGCTGCCCATTTGTTAGGTGGAGCAACATTGTTTAATTTGTTTTCTTGGGATGCCAGCAAAGGGATGACTACTAACAATCACCAAACATATTTGTTAAATATATAGGACAGGCAATTAAAGCGGGAAAGGTGCTTCCTTTACTCTTCATTCCTTGAACTTTTATGTATAGTTTCTACTTGAGTACTTTGTACTTGGTGATATGTTGCTTTAATAATAATCCTCAAATCATTTCATGGATGACTGTTCCCATCCACCCCCGCCCTCCCCCAGAGCACTTAATGCAGTGTGATGCAGGAAGTAGGCATTCAGAGCTCAGATTTCTCTGACTAACTGACTGACTCAATGTGCTACCTGTAATTATATTTTAAAATTTAATCAGGGCAGTTCTAGGAACTCAAGGGGATAAAGTCAAAATCAACTATTCAAGTTAGGTTTGCATAAATTGTCTAGAATGAAAAGACTTCATCAAAACTTGTCAAAATGCAGAATTTGTCAGTGGCAACCAGAATATCAAAAATTTAAATCATCCATATGAAATACATTCAAGACTGAAGGTGAATAGTTCGTGTGAAGTTAACACTTCTAAAATAAATTTTGGGATGAACAGAAAGTTACCAGTGTTACTTCTTCCATGCTTTCTGTTTTAGTGTATTTTGTTTTTTAAGGTAATCAAGGATCACAAATATTATCTTGGTCTGGCTGTTGATCTGTCTTGGAAAATGCCTGTAACAGAAGGAACGATTTATCTCTCTGATACTCATCAGCAGTATCTCTGTAAACGAAAGCCAAAGTTAGTTTAAAATATCAAGAATTATGACACATCTAACCTTACAGATTCTCAAAATGTTTCCAATATATCATTTCAGACCTAAAATTCTTATAAATACATACAAGGCAGGAATTATCACCATTTTTTCCAGTGGGAAAGTGGAAATTCAAAGAGATGAAAGACAGCACTCAGATTAAACTACAACTTATAGTACTTAGGCCATTGCTCTTTCAACTAATCGTGTGTCATGCCCTTAGATCAATATTACTTAGAGTAAATTATTAAATGAACACAACCCTATACATCTGCATATAACTGCATATTCTTTTTTCTTGACTCAGCCGGGAGTGTTTAGGAACGAAGCACTTGATAACATGTGGACTCTTTAAAAGAATCAGATGCATGAAGGTTGATGTACTGAATGTAAGAGTCATATTTGTTTCTCATTGAACTATTTCAACCCATTTGTTTCTTGCATCTCTGGTGGAGCTTGATACAATTTTGGCACAAGGACGGGTGCCTGGCTGGCTCAGTCAGTTAAGCGTCCAACTCTTGATTTCAGCTCAGGTCATGATCTTACTGTCTGTGAGTTCGAGCCCCATGTCAGGCTCTGTGCTGACCTCATGGAGCCTGGTCAGATTCTCTTGTCTCCCTCTCTCTGTGCCCCTCCCCAACTTGCTCTTTCTCAAAAGTAAATACACATTTTAAAAAACAAACAAAAAATAATTTCAGCACAATGAAATTAAGCCAAAAATATATACATTTGATATATTATTTCCCATATACTTAATTAAACTAGGAAGACTTATTTTGGGGGTTCCCAATTATAGAAAGTGGGAAAGAATAATCTTTGATTCCCTGAGGTGAGGTAATAAATTGAAAATTATTTGGTTAACACAATTAAAAAATTCTTGATCAGAGGCCAGGAGAGTTATTGATTTTTTTTCCAGGTTTCTTTCTCAGGAATAAAAAAAAAATTTTCAGGAATAAGACTTTACATGGTTTAAAATTTGAGTTGCTAAAAGGAGGTTTAACTGTTTTTGAACTGTTAGGAGACTATGCTTTCTATAAAATGAGGATGCACCTAATGTACTTGACATGGCTGATGAAAGACACTCCTTGCAAGGGCTTCTGTACAGTTCTGTGATGTGGGAAGGACCGCTTTTGACACCTTACCTTAGCAATGTTCCCACAGCCTCTTGGTGTTAGGGTCCCCTCACTTGGGGTGTGGCCCTCTTGGGCAGTACCAGCAATTTATTCAAGTTTGGATTTCTTCTCTGGTGTCTTCTGGGAAATCTAAACATCTTGTCACCCTAACTGGTGCTACTTCTTTTTGTTCTCCAATTCTTGTTTTTCTGTTGCTCAGGGTGCTTAGAGTAAATTAGCAAGTCCATTGCCTTGGTAGATGTCCAACCTAGCAATGAGATACTTGTATCTTTTTCTTGAAGGGGTTCTTATCTTTACAATTAATTTGATTGCATTTCCTAACTTGGCTTGTGGGAGGGGAAGAGACACATCATTTGCCCCCAGGGACTCCCTTCATATTCCGTGTGTGTGTGTGTGTGTGTGTGTGCACCTGCGCGCGTGTGTACATGTGGGTGCATGCACGCTCAAAGCCAGTTTTGTTGCATCTCATTAACCCAGTGGTTATCTTAAGATGATAAAGTTTCATCGATGCCTGTCTTCTTCAGCTTTGGAGATTTGGAGGAAATTCTGAAAATACAGGGAGAGAATAGTTTGCCATCCTGAAACCTTGCATATGGGAGATAAGGGAGAAGAAAGTCAAGGATTATTCCCCATTTCTGATCTAGAAAATGAAGGGATGGTGAGACAGTGAGAAGTTAAGAAAGGACCAGCTAGTCAGGGTAGAGGGGAGGCCCCGGCTTTGATTTTGCATATTTCAAATATGAGGTACTTTTTGAAAACCTAACTGGAGTTATAAGGTAGGTAGTTGGACATATGGCCTGGTGCTCCAAGAAGTCTGAGCCAGAAGTAGAAATTTGGGAGTCATTTGGTATATGGATAATAATTAATGCATATAACCAAGTAGAGAGGATATAGCATGAGAAGAACAGTAGGTCTAGGACTGATCTTTAAAGAACTCCAACAGTTGAAGGTTGAATAGAGGAGGACAATTGGCAAAAGAGTCTGAGGAAGAATAGTAGAAGAAAAAAAAGGAGGACCCAAGAGATGGGAGTGTTTCATAAAGAGAGTGTCATCACTGTGTTGAATGCTGCTGAGAGATCAGGTAAGGTGAGGACTAAAATGTCCATTGGGTTTAACAACCTAGAAGCCATTGGTGACTTAGTGACAGCCATTTCAGGGGACTGGAAACGGAAGTTAGATTGAAGTGGGTCTAAAAAGCAGTGTATAGTGAGAAAAGGAATACAGAGCACATAAATCCTTTCTCAGTTTGTTTGTGGAGGGGAGGACAGCAACAGGGTAGTAGTTAGGGGAGGAGGTAGGGTTGAGGGAGGATGTTTTAGAGGTGAAGAGACTGAGTATGTCTGAAAGCTGATGGGAAGGATCCAATACAGAGGGCATTAGAAATTGAATACATGAGAGAAGGCAGTTGGGGTGGCATCCAGAGCATAAGAAGAGGACCAACCTTAGGAAAAGGACTAGTGAGAAAGGGGTTGTGCAATTTTACATAGATGTGTGGATTTCTGTTTGGGAAATTGAGTTTCTGACCTACTGAGGTAGTAGAGGTGAGGTCATAGGGTGAAATTTTAGCTAACTGGAAACAGAGAGTATTCATTATTATTGGTTTGTCATCATCAGTGGAAGCCTTTAGATTTCAAATTCCATTTGACTTACGGCATTTCCCAAGGTAACATGTCTCACTCCCCCTTCAAAACATCCTCACATATTGTTCCAAACATACTAAAATAGCACAGTTATTTTTCCATAGCCAGTAACCTCATTTCACTCATTCATATACATCCTAACAAAGCTAAACCCTAAGAGATTAGGGAGAAGGAAAATATATTTCAGTGATTTCCAAAGTCTTAAGGCTTAATTATCATTAACAAAGCTTTGACCCTGGACCTTACGGCAAGTGCTTATTTTCCTAAGTATCAAAATACACAATGTCCTTTGTCAATTTGTAATAAAAACTACAGAAATAAGTTTGGATTTTTAAGCATCTTCTCATAGAAACAAAGTGACCATATGAAAACTCCTAAACAAACTTATAATATTTCTCATTAAATAACTTTTACTGAGTGACCAGCATGCTTAGAAAACCAGGAAAACCAGTTTTATCTAACAGTAGCTTCACCTGGACTTATAGACTTAGGTGAGTAGATGAATTATTTAAATTCCCTTTGGTGAAAGTCAGTTTTGGAGTAAATGAGTAGAAACTCTCAGATACATGACTGATTAGTAAACCTTGTAACTCTGATCCTAGGAAACAAGACTGACTGAAAATGTGAATAGTGACTCATGAATTAACTGGATTCATTCATTAGTTCTAATTCCCCCACGTTAAGTGGGGCAAAAATTGTTTTTCAGCAAGTTCAAGACCTATTCCTGCCTTCCTTCCCAACTAAAAGGTGGCCCCCTTTCTTTTTTGGCCACTCAAATGAAGTAATTCTTTTGGACTCATGTTATTATTTTCCAGTTACTAAGTTCTTATGTGAGAAAGTGTATTCAACCATCCCTTTCGTGGATTTGGATTTGTGTTTATTCTCTTTGCCCCCATTTATTTATCAATTCCTTAAGAGTGATTCTCAGTTATAGTGGTTTTGAATCGTTTCTTATGTCCTGATAGTTACTTCACCAAGAACCTGAATCCTACCATGATGAACAAACTCATATTTACCTGCATTATGTTATTATACTTCTCATTTACTATATTATTTTAATGACCAAAAAATTATGATAGGAAGTACATCTTATTGCATTAATAATGGCAGCTAAAATTTCTTCAGCAATTTTCACATGCCGAGAAATGTTCTAAGTGCTTTACATCTCTGACTCATTTAATTTCCTCCACAATTCCATGTGTTGGGTACTATTGTGAGTTTCATTTTTATTTGAGGCACAGAGAGGTATTTAAGGCACAGGAAGGTTAAGTATCTTGCTGAGAGTGACTCAACCAGAACCTGGATCCACACACAGGCACTCTGGCTCCTACATCCATATTCTTAGGGGCTACGCTATAAAATGATCCACTAAATAAAACCAAGTGCTTCACTAGTAATTAAAAATATGGTAGGGTCACCTGGGTGGCTCTGTCAGTTAAGCATCCAATTCTTGATTTGGGCACAGGTCATGATCTCATGGTTCGTGGGTTCAAGCCCCACATCCGGCTTTGTGTTGAGAGCATGGAGCCTCCTTGGGATTCTCTCTGCCCCTCCCTTGCTCTCTCTCTCTTTCTCAAGATAAATAAACTTTAAAATTTTGATAATATTTTAGAGTATGAACTTTACAACTATATATCTGAAGTGAAGATAAATTAAAATTGCAAAAGTAATAACAGCAACTAAAAAGTAGGCAGAAAGTGATGCACTATGCTTGCAAGTGAACATGGACATTAAGGAAGAATTTGGGGATTCTAATGGAAATCTTATGTCCTACCTAGACCACTTTTCTCTCCCCACTGATAGTCTGCATACCCCTAGTAGAGAATTACTGCTTCAGTCAATATGCTGCATGACTCCCTACTAATGTCTTCTGTGTATGATTCCACGCAGAGTGGGCCCTTGGTGAATATTGGTGTCTGATTGGAAAATTCATTAGTTCGTTCAACAACCATCTGTTCAGAACCTCCCTCCACCAAAACCTCATGGATCTGCAGGAGAGATAAACATATACACAAATAATTACAACACAGTAGAACAAATTTAAAAATAGAGGCAATGTGCAAGACATATAGTGGGGGTACCAAAACAAAGAAGAGCAGTGGTGGGGGGAAAAGGATGACAGGAATAAGAAGGTATCTGTGAGGCATTCCCAAAGAGGAAGTATTTGAATTGGGTGAATGGTTCTCCAGGCAGACAAGGAATAGGGAAGGCCATTCTGAGAAGAGGGTGTGACACGTATAAAGACTCATAGATATGCAATAGGATAATGTGTTCAAGGAACTGTCAATCCCATAGTATTATGAGCACAGAAGTTTCAGGGAAAGAGGGGAATTAAAGATGAACCTGGAGGAAATGGCAGGTCCAGAAGAACATGAAGAATTTGGAACTTTACTGGAAAGAACGGAGAGTCAATAAATGGTTGTAAGCAGGAAAGTGACACGATGTATTTAATGCTCAGTCAAATTGAGCTCCAACTCTTCCAATTGATTATCACACATGAATAATGTATTAAAAAGTAATCAAGTATATGAGATTTTTGTATATCTAAAGTGGCCATCTATAGTGGGCCTGCCCAGCATCCATTCTTTCCTTCTTTCATTTTTTATAATAACACCTCAACTTTTCTTTGGTGGGGTGGGGGTGTTTAATCCTCCCCCAATCCCTATAATCTTCTACAATGAGCAAACAAGTTTCATACTCTCTTTAGCTGAAAGTTGAACAAAGGATATGAGTAAGCTTCCTCTTTTTCTCCAGGAATTTAAATTTTGTGAAGAATGACCCAAGGATGAGAAAAGATTGTAGTCGATCCGCTTGGTGTCAGCACCCTGGAGGAAGCCCATATTTCCCGTTATCCAGACCACCACATTTACTTCAGTCCTCCCCTTTCTGAAGCTGGGTGTTCTCAGATTGCTTTTGATTCTTTGAACTCTCCCATAACCCTCCAATACATTCCATTTTTGCTTGATGGTAATACATTCTTTTTGCTCAAACAGGTGTAGTTTGCTTCCAAGTGAAGGACCTTGATTTATACCTAGCCTGTGGGGGTGATCTGCTTACCTTTCCCTACTGAAAAGAGCTGGAATTCTGTCCTAAAGTTGCTGTACTCTTACCAGTCTAGACACAGCAGGCAGCCCTTTACTCTGTGGATCTTGCTGCTGGACCAATATGCTGGTGAGAAGGCGGACTAGGTTCTCTTTGCTCTCAGAACCTGCAGACCTCCTCCTCTCTCCTTCTCTTCTCCCCCCAACCACCAGCGTGGAACAAAGGGGATCTCTACTTGTGAAACTCTTCTTCCCTGTTTGTTTCTGGCCAAGATACTTTTTCCATGTTTAGCATAGAGACTTTCATCTCCTTCACAAAACCACCATGTTCTCCTAAGATCCTGGAAGAGTAATGAAAGATTTACAGGCCTTTTCTGCTTTTGGCTTTGCCCCAAAGCTACTCAGAGGTGATAAACACATAACTTTCTATGTACTTGAAATGGGAAAAGGGTTGGAGGTAGAAGAAGAAAGAAGAAAAATGAAAATACACAGAAGAAGAAAAGAAGTCCATACTTTGAAACACCCCAGTGGTTCAATAATAAAAATAGTGGGAACTTTCAAGACATCTTTACTACCATTCTTTATTGTATTTTTTCTTTGTATATTTTGTTTTACTTAATACTCATGTATGGAGAGTGTACATTTATTGCTAGATGTATTCGGTTGTTCTCTTGGGTCTATAGTGGCTCTTTTTAGTCAGTATAATGCCAGCAATGATTAAGCCTGTGTCCAAAGATGAACAATCTTTACTCATTTTCCAAATCACCTGAAAGAGCTCTTGGAAGACAAGCTTCCTGTCTGAGTGTTTGGGGCACAGCCTGTCCACCTTAAACTTTGACTTTCAGGTCACTGGCAAGGTGTTGTCTTAGTCATCTTTTTCATGCACACCTCCAGACATTGTCATTCAAAGCTTCCTGTATACATTTATGTAACATCAGATCCAGATGGGGGACTATATCATGGGGCAGTAAATGACTGTATTTTCTTACATTTCATGACTAGAATTTGTAATGGTGGACTTTCTTTCCTAAGGCTCCACCTCTGCCACATTCTGCAATAATTCTCACCAGCTTGCACAGATCTTCTCATAGAACCAGCGTTCAAGGAAGAAAAATTGTTCCTCCTCGAATCGCGATCACACTCTCATTCTCCATTCCCATGGCATTGCTTTCTTCGATACAGAAACTCTGAGCCCTGTCATACATACAGGCTGGAGGCAAAGAGGAGGAGAACAGGCACCAAAAGGGGGAAAAAGCCAAGAAAGGAAGCTGGCAAGAAGGATGAAAAATTTGAAAGAGAAGGAGGACCCAATACTCTTGAAATATTTTGAAAGTTTTCAAAAGCAGAAGATTAGAAGTAGTCAACAAAAACACAAAAATATCACTTATGCTCCTCTCCTTCTGTTACATCTGCACCCCCACTCCCATCCGTCTCCTCCCCAAGCCTTTCTCATGCAAGCCATTTCAGCAGATACAGGAACGCTTCACAGAAGTCACAGTGGTTTTGCACTTGTTCTTCCAATGTACATATTAGAGCTGTTTCTCATCATTACTTGGGTTCTTCTAAACAGAGAACTGCTTCTGACTGCCTTCTCATTACCAGTAGTGAATAACCTTCTTGCAGAGGCCTTCCAGGGAGGATGACCCAGGAAGGGAATCAAAGTTTGAACTCACCTCTTGTTGTCATATTCAGGATGGAGCTAGCTTGTCCTCTGGACCTTGTAATGTCATTGTCTATTCTTGTTCATGTTTGTGTGTATGTGTGTGTGTGGGTGTGTGTATGATTTCTTTTCATCTGTATATCCTCAGTATTATTTTAAAACTTTTGTTTGACCCCTGCCCTTTTCTTTGGATGTGAATGTAGCTGATTGTACTATAAATGGTACTTTGCTCAAGAGTGATGGCAAAGAAAGTCAAGTCCATTCCTTTTAGTATAGGCTTTCCTTCTAAGGAGAGGCTACATTGAGATGGAGGTAGCATTATTTATGCCACAACGGTTATGTGATTGTGGTGTTCCAGTATTTTATTGTTTTTTAACTTTCCGATATAATAATAAATATCTTTCTTCTTTCATCTAGTCACCTTAGAAGGGGATGGTGAGAGGCGGCTTCATCCAATGGTGGTATGTCTTTCTTTGGAGATGTGTTTTAATAACCACCTAGGCTTTGATGTCTACGTTTCCATGTTTGTTGCCATTCCTTGATGCTAGAGGTGATTTCCCTCATAACCTTTATCCTCATAACTTTACTCCCCAGAGGCAAAGGACACGCTTTGTGTCTAACTGCATTATGAAATACCTGGGTTTGTCTGACCCATCCCTCCATAGGCTGCACCACCCAGGACACTATGAAAATGAAGTTGCCACGGACTGGAGGTCAGTAGTACTCTGCTGGGTTCAGAAGAGTTTACACCAACATGGAACCCCAAAGGCCAATCTGTAGAGGGTCATCTCTGAATCTGCTTGAAGTAAGTTTTCAGCCACATTATTACTTATTTTAGTGTTGGTTTTGAGATGCTACTTCATTTGGTTTCTAAAAATGTGATGTGCGGCGTGGAGGGATAGACAAAATAGGTGAAGGGGATTAAAAGATACAATCTTCAAATTATAAAATAATAAAAACTTGGAGAGGTACTGTGTAGCATAGAGATAAAGCCAATAATATGTAACAACTTTGGGACAGATGGTAACTAGACTCGTTATGGTGGTCATTACATAATGTATATGAATATCAAATCACTATGTTGTACACCTGAAACTAAAATAAGGTGGTCTGTCAATGATTCTTCAAATAAAAAGAAAAACAAAACTGTTGCTCCGTATAGAAGCAGGAGATGTCTAAATGCAGGACTTCACAGAATGATGGTGATCATTAGTAGGCTCTCCCTTTTTCCTTTGTTGATATTTTGACTCAGTGCCTTGGGAGAAATACTTCCCAGGACTTAACTCCATTTTATTTTGTAACACTATAGCCAATAAGAAAGAGTTTTGAAGGGGAATGGAAATGAAATTTAAGAATCGATTAATAAAATACATACATTTTAGGTTTTACGTGGCTCACTGCTCATCTTTATACTATAATCAATCTGATTCTCACAGATTACCCCAAATATTATTCATTCAACAAACATCTATGAAATCAGGCACTTTGCAGATAAAGAGAGATTTCAATCAGAACATCAGTTCCATGAGCACAGGATTTTGTCTATTTCATTCATGGTCCTCCCTAACTGTCAGAACAGTGCCTGGCACAGAGAAGTCATTTAATAAATATTTGTTGATGAATGAATATTAGCGTTTTTTTTTTTTTAAAGAAATTCATTTTGGAGTAAGAGTTATACTAAGCACATTTGACCCGGAACCGTAAATAGCAAGCAGCAGAAGGCCCAGCATTCAGAAAAAGACTCTGAGGAAGACTTGAAGCAACCAGGTGTCAGAGAAGGCACACTTCTGTATGTTCAGGGGGGCAACTATTTCACATCCCAGACTGGTTTTGCCTCAGAGGTTAATTTCATTGCTATTTTACTCTTTTGGAAGGTAAAAAGACTTTGAACTATAAAAACAATGAATTCATTTTATTCGTTAGTTTTTTCTGTGTGCACTTAGTTCTTGTCTCTAAGGAATTCCAAGAGAATCTTCAGATGGTTATATTACACCTGGCAACTCAGCACAGAGGTTGTGAGCAGCCCTTAGGGTGGGCAGTGTGGGCTTCTGCCCAGAGCTTCGTAGGCAATGCCAAGCGGACTCTTGCTTCAGTCTCTGTGTCTGAATTTTGTATTTGCTCTTCCTCTATTTCTGTATCCTTTTAGGTCCAGTGGTAAAGACAGGGGGTGGGTGGAAGACTTGGCTGGCACCCTCTCTGTTACCCACTTTCTTACCTGTCTACCTTGCTCAGGACATCTTTTTTTCCTCTTTGCTCTTCCAGCAGCATAGTCAATGTGGGAGCAAATGCGGACTTGGCCAAGGGCATTCCCCAGGTAGGAGGGTACTATCACCTCCCATTTGTAGTCTCAGGAGCTAAGACTTGAGAGTGACTTTTCCTGGTTACACTGTGTTTGCAGCCGCAAGACCTGAAGTTCTGTCTGAGGCTTGAGCAATTATACTGCTCTATAAAAAGCACACAACACAGCCTAATACTTTTATGTTGCAGTTGAAGTGTTATGGGATTTCATTTTATAAGAACCTAAGTCCAACACATAAATCTCTCTCAGGTCAGCGAGCCTTTGTATTTTGGTTTTGTTTTTGGTTTTGGTTTTTTTCCTTTTCTCTCTTGTAACTCACACTGAGTTCATCCAAGGCAAATATTTCTAAACCAGTCAGTTGGTTGGAAAAGACACTATGGTGTAGTGGGAAAACATAAGACTGTGAATCAGAATCTCAGTTCTAGATTGGACTCTGTAGCTAACCAGCTGAGTCTAGACTCTGTGCCTCATTTTCTTGGTTTATAAACTAAAGGAATTGTGTGAGATGAATGGTAGCAGCGTGTTCAGCTCTAATGTTCTGTTTGAGCTCCAGACCCTTAATCCCTCCTTTCTAGCTTCTTGAATAATGGAATATAAAGTGTGGGAAAGAACCCTGCCATCAGTTAAGTTAATGTTAATGTTAAGTCTGAGCTAAACTGAATCTAAACAACCTACTTAGTGTATAGAAGAAGAAGAACCTAGGTGAGAACAGAAAAGTCAAGTTACTTACCTAGGTCACACAACTAATTAATAACCCAAACCTGACATTTTTATCAATCAAGAATTTTTTTGTCAAAAAATTTTATCTTTTTATGGCGGTGGGGGTGGGGGTGATAATGTGTGGAGAAGAGACAGAAGTTTTCACAAAAAGGTGGAACTCCTGTTTCTGCTAAGATGGCTTCACCTTTTAGGACGCTTCTTGTACATCTCATGCCAAAATATTGGTGAGTGTTGTGCAGAGGTTTTGTTGGCTGCTTAAGGGTTAAACACAAAGAACCCTACTCTTTAAGAAACTAACACCCTAAGGGGTGCCTGGGCAGCTCAGTTGGTTAAGTGCCTGACTCTTGATTTCCCCTCAGGTCAGAATCCCAGGGTTGTGAGATTGAGGCCCAGGTCAGGCTCTGTGCTGAACACGGATGGAGTCTGCTTGGGATTCTCTCTCTCTCTCTCTCTCTCTCTCTCTCCCTCTGCCCTTCTCCTCCACCCCCGCCCCCAATAAAAGTAATAATAAAAGAAACTAACACCTTAAAATGTTTTTCCTTTTGGGGCACCTGGGTGGCTCAGTTAGTTAAGCATCAGACTTTAGCTTAGGTCATGATGTCACCGCTCCTGAGTTCAAGCCCCGTGTCGGGATCTGTGCTGATAGCTCAGAGCTTGGAGCCTGCTTGGAATTCTGTCTCCTTCTCTCTCTGTTCCTCCCTGTTCATGCTCTGTCTCTCTGTCTCTCTCTCAGATATAAATAAATATTAAAAAAAAAAAAGGAAGAAGAAGAAGAATGAGGAAGCCTAAGATTCTCTAGGCTCATGCCGATGCTACCTGTTTAAAGTGCAAGGTGCTCTAAAACATAGGAACCAGGGGCGCCGGGTGGCTCAGTTGGCTAAGAGTCTGACTTTGGCTTATTAGTTTGAGCCTTGTGTGGGGCTCTGTGCTGACGGTTCAGAGCCTGGAGCCCCTTTGGATTCTCTATGCTCCTCTTTCTGCCCCTCCCCCACTTGTGCTGTCTCTCCCTCTCTCTCTCAAAAAAAAAAAAAACATTAAAAATAATTTTTTTTAACATTTTTCCTTCTGACTTGACTTTTAAAATCATGTTCATCGTTCAAATAGTAAAAGAGCTCAGAAAAATCTGTTCAGAGGAGCAAGAACCAGAAGTTTCAGTTCAGCCTCTGCATGAGTTTTAGAAAATCTGATGGATGAGTAGCATGAACTAGTATAAAAATGACAACTCTGTGCCACATAGTTTTCCTGCTCTGGAGTGAGTGTTGTCTAAATATGAACTCATCTTGCTCTGGGAGGCTGGCTTTTCCTGACTTCTTTCTTTGATCAGCATCACTATTCTCCAAATTACTCACAGTTTCAAACCTTAGTCATCCCTGACCCCTCCCCTTTCTTTGATAATGTTGAAATAGTCACTAAACTCCATGGATTCCTTTTTTGCAAAGTGTCTTACATCGGTTTTTCTTCTTCATTCGTATTATTTTTTGCATGTGTCACCTAAAGTCATATTTTGTGAGCAGTTAAGCACATAGCTTTGGAGTCCGGCAGAACTGGGTTTGAGTCCTAAGCTCTGCCACTTCCTGCCTGTGTGTCATTATTTAACCTCCCTGACCCTTAGTTACCTTCCTTGTAAAATGGGGTACACAGCTGTATGGGCCTCAAGGGGTTGTTGTGAGAATTAGCTGAGAGAATGTATGTAAAACATTCAGTAGGATGCCTAGCACATAATCAGTGTTGAACACATAATAATAATGATCACTGCTCAGTACTCCTAATTCATTCTACTTTCTGCCCTCAGGTTAATCCTCTTAAAGTCCAGCTCTGACTGGACTTTACTCCCGAAGAGATGCCTAATCACAGGGTGATGAAAAGCTGTCCTTTGCAGTTGGACTGCCTGGGTCATCATTTACTAGCTTTGTACAGGATCTTGAGAAGTTTCTCACCTTCTCTCTGCCTCGGTTCTCTTATGTACAATGGGGATAATCATATCTACCTCAAAGGGCGATTATGAGGTTTATAGTATTTAATATTAACAGTTCATATTTCAAAGTACCTGGTACATAATATGTTAATATTAATTTTTGATAAATAAAAACCTATGTTGGTTTCTTTTATTTGCTCTTTCATAAGCATGTTCTATAGTCATTTCTCTGGTGTTACCATTCCTTCTATCCAGAATGCAGCATGGTTTAATGGAAAGAGTACTTGCAGCGCAGGGAAAGTACATTTCACTTACATGCCAGATTTGACTTAGTAGTTGTAGTTACCTGGATTACTTGCAAAGTATTCCGAGGCTTTGTCTGATCTCAGTGTGTGATTGGCCAGTTGTGTCTCCCACGGGCCCTGAAGGGAGAAGTGGAGATAACATCCTTACATTTTGCACAATAAAGAAGTCATAGTCGTTTATAAGAATCTCAGTGCTTTCACAATAAAAAATATACAGTTTAGGGTGAAAAATAAATTTTCTTAACACTGATGGCTAAAGAAAAGAATTCTCCATGGCTCTTCATAAACAGTGTATTTCTAACTGCTTTATATACTGGAATTCATTTAGTCTTCACGGCATTCTCTGGGGGAGGTACTATTATGTTTTCAACCTCGTTTTACAGATGAGGAAGCAAAGGTACAAGGAAGTCAAGTAACTTGCATGAGATCATGCAATTCATAAATGGTAGGTCTATGATTTGAAACCTGGGAAGTCGAGCTCTGAAATCTACACCTTTGGCTGTCATACTAACATTACTCTTGTTTGGGGGGTTGCTTTTTAAGTAAATCTAAATTAACTTTAAAAAGAAGGTAACTTATGCAGTACTTTCAGAGAATTAATTCTATAAAGGCCCAAATCTTGGTTCAAATGTGTATCTCTCTGATGGTTTGGTTTGATACAACAACAAAATTGAGAATATCTTGAGCAATGGATTCAAGCCACTCCCTAAGAGGGCACAGAGGTTTATCTGCATCTGACGATGGTGAGTGGCTGAGGGGCTCTGAGCACCCCCCCCCCATTTTAATCAGGGTAGCTTTATTTATTTAAAAATTGGGGTTCTGAATATGATTTGCTTTGAAGAAAGCAGTCTTTGCCTTTAAGAAAGTGAAAAATCACTAATCTAGAGAAACAAATGGATAACATATTTGGGGGCAACTCTTATTAAATATTATTTCTGGTCAGTAAGCTGCCAGTGTGAGTTTGGCAACAACGTGTGCAAAATTATAGTTTTGGAAAGAAACGGGAGTGCAAATAATGTTATGGTCAGATACATTTTTTTTTTCTGATACATATTTATTGATGGTCTGTGGCACAAAGGGCAATGATAATATTCTCTAACAAAATCTGGAGTACCCAGCTTGGACTCACATAACAGTCACTGGGATGTTCCTGTACTCACTGGGTCATTCCTTGAATTCTAGTGATTTATATGTTGAAATGAAGTATTAGGTCTCCATGTAAACACCCAATTTCTTTGTCTTTATTGTTACTGAGGGGCACATGTTTAAGCTCTTATTCTTGCATAATAGATAGAAGTATTATATCTGGCTTCAATGGATTTTATCTTATTTTTACTGTTCAATTTTTTGAAAAATCCTGCTCTTTAATACGAAGGTGTGCCCAGGTTATCCTGATATTGGAACAGTTTCCTGTAATCTACTTTTCATCAAATTAAAGCACATGTCAACCTTGATTTGGAGTAGAGGAGAGAACTGAAAAGGAGGAGATAAGCAACAAATGGAAGAGTGCTCCTTGGATTTACTCCTAAGAATCCAGGGAAGGCTCTAAACATACCCTGCTCCTCTCCAGGACCAACTTGTCAGAAGGCAAGTCATTGGGTTACCCTGGGTCCTGGATTAGGCCTTTAGGCGTATACCTCAAAAAGGTCATGTCTTCAAATAAGGTATTATTCTATTAGCAACCAGTATCCTAGGAAGCAGGATTGTGGTGCTAGTTATTTAAAACTTTAAGTAGCTTGTCTAGTCTTGGGATATCTTTGTATTATTATCCTGTACTGGATTTTCATTCCTAATTATGGTTGGCTTTAGGTGGGTGATACTTATAATCACTTTAGTTTGAGAAGCACCCGTCAACTGGGAGTAGGTCATGTGGGTTTGGGAGAATGCCGATAGCAGCGGAAAGCCAGACTGGTCTTGACGTTCTATGTAGAAAATGTACCAAAATAGGAATCCACATAGGGAATAACTGAGAGTTGATTTTACAAGCAAAACCCATTACTCTAGGTGATATGTGGCTTTGTTCAGCCGTAACTCCACTATCCATGCCATACCTTGTCAATATCTTTATCTCTAAGAGTGGAATTAAGATTCTGATAGAGCACCAGGAGGGAAATCCTCAGTGCTCACCACCAGCACTGCCAACAAAGCCCTGGATAGCTGCAGACTTAATTTAAAAGAAGACTTTACTTCCTGCTGAAACAAATTTAACACTTGAAAATTTGTAGAACATAAATGCCTGCTTTTGTTTTTTCATTTAAAGTTACCTTTCAAAGGCATTCTTGAAACAGAATCTTATAGGAGCTCCTGTGGAAGGCAAAATCGTGATCTGAAACAAGGTTTTGTTGAGTGAACATTCAAACAAAGCACCTTCCAGTGGGGTTTTATAAATGCATTTGGGTTGGGTTTCTTGCAACAACTTTCATTTAGAAGGGAAGAGTTTTGGAGAAGTTGAACAAGTAGTCATATGGAAAATTATGCTCGTTCTTTCTGTAGTGGTTTTGGGTGTATGTTGATGATTCATATCCATGACTTAGCTAAGGAAGTAGAACCTTCAGTTTTTCTGAGCAACACTGCCTCCTTGTGTAAGATAATTACTGTCTAGTCCATTGATTGATATATTTTTTTGGAAGGCATTTTCATTTGAATTAAGTGGCTTAAACAATCCAAACCAGATAGGGTGCCTCATTGAAGAAAGTCTCTTCGTGCCCGTGTTTGACAGTTTCCATTTACAAAACCAACCAACCTTTTCTCTTTTTTTCAGGTACAATTTGCCCAATTTGACATTACCTATACTTTTTGCTTTTACTCCTAATCCCTTTTATTATGCCTCTAGAGTGATAGGAATAGAGAAAGTGGATGAAATACAAAGCAATATTTTTTCTACTTATTACATCATCTTTGGAAATTTTTGTGGGAAGACAGAAACCCTTGGATAAATGAAAAATATTTGCTAATCAGAAGCTTCACATTATACAGGTGTTCTAACTTTGTCAAAAGCAGTTGATCCAAAGTAGTAAAGCCTAATGAATTTAAGTCACATATTTTCTCACCTTTTTTCTATTTATTCTTGGTTCAGAAGCTGGTGCTATTTGACTTCATGCAATTCATTCAACAAATATCTATGCATATCTGTTAGATACCAGGCACTCTTTTAAGTTCTGGGGATACTGCAGGGAACAAAACAGAGAACTACCCTTCGTCTCATACAGCTTATCTCCTAGTGAGGGGACAGATAAAAAAGATACTAAGGTAAACTATTATTTTTTTTAATGTTTATTTATTTTTGAAGGAGATAGAGACAGAGCACAAGTGGGGAAGGGGCAGAGAGACACAGATTCTGAAGTAGGCTCCAGGCTCTAAGCTGTCAGCACAGAGCCAGATGCGGGGCTTGAACTCATGAGCCGAGAGATCATGACCTGAGCCCAAGTCAGACACTTAACCAACTGAGTCACCCAGGTGCCCCAAATATATATATTTTTAGATGGTGATTAGTGCTAAGGAGAAAAAATAAAACAGAGAAAAGGGGTCAGGAATGTCCAGAGTGAGAGTAATATTACAGTGTTAAATAGGGGAGATGTTAGGTACTGAGGAGGTGACATTTGAGTGAAGTTGTGGAAAAGCAGAGCAAACTACAAGGATATTTGGGATAAGAATGTTCCCTGCACAGGTAACAGCAAGTGCAAAGGTCCTGAGCAGAGTGTGTGTGTGCCTGGCTTATGTAAGCCCAACACGGCTGGAACAGAGTGAACAAGGCACAGGGTCATAGGAGATGAGGCCAGACAGGATCTTACAGACTATGTAAGGATTTGGGGTTTTAGGCTGTTGTAGGATTTTAAGCAGAGGAATGAGGTCTTCTGACTTCTTTTTTATTATATTTTTATTTAAAAAAATTTTTTAATGTTTATTTCTGAGACAGAGAGAGACAGAGCATGAGTGGGGGAGGGGCAGAGAGAGAGGGAGACACAGAATCAGAAGCAGGCTCCAGACTCTGGGCTGTCAGCACACAGCCAGACGCGAGGCTCAAACTCACAAACTGTGAGATCATGACCTGAGCCAAAGTTGGTCGCTCAACCGCTCAACCGACTGAGCCACCCAGGCGCCCCGACTGACTTCTTTTTTAAAAGGATAGAAAGAAAGCAGATAAGGGTGAAAATAGAGTGGATGGCTAGATGGCTGGAATTAAAAAAAATTTTTAATGTTTATTTTTAAGGGGTAGGAGAGGGACAGAGAGAGGGGGAGACACAGAATCCAAAGCAAGCTCTAGCTTCTGAGCGGTCAGCACAGAGCCTGATGCAGGGCTTGAATCCACAAGCCACGAGATCATGACCTGAGCTGAAGTTGGTTGCTTAACCGAGCCACCAGGAACCCCAGAGATCTTGATTTTATAATCATCCCATCTATACTGGAATATGCACACCCTCATGAACCAAGAATTTGTTAGTAATGTACTTGTCATGATCAAGGTTTGTCATTAATAATGAGTTACCATATAATATAAAAGTTGAACACTAACCAGGGAATAATTTTTAAAAATACTCAACAGTTGGCTCAGCAGTAATCAAGGAGATTGTTAAATGAATGATTAGACTTATGAATAGAAATGTAAATATGATTCTAATTAACATTCTGTGTTTGTAGAAACTTGCCCCATTTTCCAAAATTTAGGACATTTAGGAGTAGTCCCTCCTTGACTGTGTTAATCTAGTCTAAAAATTCCAACTAGGAAGTTCTTTTAATAAGAAATGGAATAAAAACATGCTTTCTTTTCTTTTATGTATGGAAACTCAGCCTTCACACCTGTTCTACTTTCCAGCAAAGTCTTTATTTGCATTGCCATTGTTTGTGTTTTCCTAGAATTATTTGATATGCACTGCATTGTCACTGTAGTCAGTTTATTTTTTTGTAATTAATTATTGGAAAACTTTAACACTGCTATGAAAAGTTTGTCCCTGAAAGCAAACAGTATGTGTGTGCTAGCATACTTCCAGAAAGGGCTTAGCACATTTTTAGATATACAGAGATCTTTCCACAACCCTTTCACACAGGAATCATTGATTCTGGGTACTAAAGCGTATAATAATAATGATGATGTTCAGCTAACACTGATGTGGGGACACTCAGGGATTCACCCTGTGCTCCCAATGAGACTTTATTGGTGATCTCAGGTCAGAAAAGACTTCAAAAATCCCATGGCTTAATACTCACAAAAATTTTTCATTATTTGTTCATTCAGCATATACTTATTCAACACCTATTACATGCAAGCTGCTGTGGAGAGAGTACAGATATTCAAGAATCAAAAGAAATAGCCTAATAAATGTATGAATTATTTTTAATCTATACTTTTTTTTAGATTTAACCAAATTTTATTTATTTATTTATTTATTTACTTATTTATTTTTTAATATATGAAATTTATTGTCAAATTGGTTTCCATACAACACCCAGTGCTCATCCCAAAAGATGCCCTCCTCAATACCCATCACCCACCCTCCCCTCCCTCCCACCCCCCATCAACCCTCAGTTTGTTCTCAGTTTTTAAGAGTCTCTTATGCTTTGGCTCTCTCCCACTCTAACCTCTTTTGCACCAGCAATCTATACTTTTCTACTAATAATAACTTTACCACTGACCTTAGGCTTTACTGTTCATAAGCTAAAAATGAATCCTTGTCACATAAAATATTACAAATATAGAATGTTACCTTTTCTGTATTGACTCTGGATTTGAGAATCGCTGTCTTCTCTCTTCCTCAGACTTAGAATAGACAAGGATCTAATATCCCTATCCTTTACTTCTGATCCATGCCCAAAGCTCTTAAACATATATTTCATCTTATCTAATCACAGTCGCTGATTTCCTCTGATTAGCCAAGCTTATTTGTTTGACACAAACCTTGTATTCAAACCTCTGAGGAATTTCTCTGTCAATTCTAGGAGGGATTACCACCTGTGTTCCCTTAATTATGTTTCCTTGGATACAAAAAAAAAATTCAAGCTTTTTGCCTAAACTGTGTTTAGGGCCAGTTTTAGCCGAAGTGTGGAATTTTCCTAGGTGTTCATAGCCTTGCTCAAGGCCCCTCTCCCTTGCAGGCTCTTTGAGCCCCCATGATGTCCCTCCACAGTTTGTGCTCCCCCCTTAGGATCACTTGATAGGTCCTCTTCCTCCCCCAAGCAATCTGAACCTCTCCTAGCTGCTGTTCTCCTTCAATTCTCCATCTAGAATCTTTTAGGATAGATTATTGAACAAATAAACCCTTGTGGATCTCCTCAAACCTCAGCAAATCACCACATTCCACTTTGGGGGTAGTTGCTCTGTAGATTTATAATCATAGCTTATTTTTAAAACTAGAAAGAGGGGCACCTGGGTGGCTCAGTTACGCATCCACCTTCGGCTCAGGTCATGATCTCGTGGTTTGTGAGTTTGAGCCCCGCGTTGGGCTTTCTGCTTTTAGCACAGAGCCTGATCTTCTGTCTCCCTATCTTTCTGCTCCTCCCCTGCCTGCACTCTCTCTCTCTCTCTCAAACATAAAATAAACATAATAAAATAAAATAAAATAAAATAAAATAAAATAAAATAAAATGCCTGGTCTCATCTGCAGCCCATTTCCCTATTGGGTGTTTGACTTGCTTATTTAAAAAATATAATCACTAAAAAAAAAAAAATAAAACTAGAAAGAAACTTACAGCTTTTCCATTTTTGTTTGTTTGTTTGTTTTTAATTAGCACGACCTTTTCCTAAAAGAAGCCTTACTTGGAAATCTAGTGTATAAAAAGTAAGCATAGAGCCGTGCTAGACAGAATGGCAATCAGTCCCCGGCCTCCCCCAACCTCTCCCCCTCCACATCCCAGAGCAGCCCAGAGACCATTGAAACACTCTGCCACAAAGACCTCTGAAAACGGCCTGGTATGCTAGCTGGGGCTTGCCCAAGAGCTTCATTTTGTACTTCTTTCAGCTTCTTGGAGGTCTGATCTCTGTTCTAATGAAACTGAGGCTGTTACTTACCTGCCCCCAACTTACTTGGAGAGCGAGGGGCCAGCCCTCTGGTGGTCACAGGCTTAACACCCTTCGTGAGCGTCATGAGGCTAGGTTTGATGGAGAAGGGTCCCTGAAACTATTCCAGGAGCCTGCACCTCAGTGCTAAGTTTTCACTCATTAGAACATTGCACTCTTAAAAATATTAAGCAAAAACAGAGACTTGTGAAAATGTCCTCCTTTCCAGTGACTTTGGTGGGAAAGCGCTTTCCTGTGAGTTTACAAAGACACCAAACATTTCACATTCTCACCTCAGCTTTTGACCAGCAAAATCCAGCTGCGTTTCCTTTCAGATCAATTATCTTTGTCCTCGGAGGAATCTAAGCTTATTTTCATTACTTTAATGGAAGTGGAGGGAGGACTGGCACGAAGCTGATAGTGGTGATGGGCTTTTGGAAAGGTCCACATTAGAGAAGAACATATTGTTTTATTTGCGTGGCCCACATGACAATTTAGGACAGATAGAAGATAATCAGGAAGGCTTGATTGTAGGCAATTTCCTTCGGTTTAGGTTCTGATTTAAAAATAAGGGGCACCTGGGTGGCTCAGTTGGTTAAGCATCCGACTCCAGATTTCTGCTTAGGCCATGATCTCAGGGTTTGTGAGTTTGAGCCCTGCATCCGGCTTTGCACTGACAGCAAGGAGCCTGCTTGGGATTTTCTCTCTCTCCTTCTCTCTGCCCCTCCCCATCTTGCACACACGCACACTCTCTCTCAAAGTAAATAAATAAACTTAAAAAAGAAATAAAATGAAATCTTAAGTTTAATGGTGAGGGAAGAGGAAGGGAACAATGGGAGGGCTCTTTTGTTTTTTCTTGCTTGTAATTAGATTTTGTCATCCCATTAGACCACACCCTTCTGGCAAGACAATGGGGTAGTGGAGAAAGCACGTGAACTTTCAAGTCCTTTTTTCATTTCTTTTTTTGTCATTAATTTATGCTTTCTCTTCCTTCCTTTTCTTTTTCTTAACAATTTGTTTTTAGGCTCCTAAAACGTGCTTGGTGTTGTTAGCTGCCGGGGGCATAACAATAAATCATACTTTATAGTGCTTATAGCCTGGGGAAGATTCTTTACCATTTACTCCTGAGCATTCTTGGGAAAATCACTTAATCTCTTTGAGCTTCAGTCTCATCTTTTGTAAAATGGGAGTAACTTCTCACAGAGTAGCAACAATTAAAAGGGAATTAAATGAGATAATATATACAAATTACCTCCACAGAGTGCCTGTTACATAGTAGGAGCTTAAAAAATTGGAGCCTATTATAGATTCCCATCTTTGTAATCACTATAACCTGATATTTAGGTTCATCTTGCAACATTCCATGAGAAATTCTCTGAGGGTTTTGGTATCTGGCTCTTAGTTTCATTCTGCCTCATAGAGACTCAGGAACATTCCCCTCCAGTAATTCATAGACCAACAATTGCTTTACCCCAGAGATCCCAAGTTATCAAAACCCCTTTCAGACTCCAGCTTCTGTCCTTTAACCTCTAAGTTTACTCTCCCATTAAATGGGTTTTTCTGTCCCTTTGACGTCTCTGGTCTCTGGATCTCATCTTATTTTCCCAAACTGTCAGCCATACCCCTCCACCCTCCACCCTATCCCTTTTCTTCACACCATCTTCATTTCCTTTCATGTTCCTCCTGCATACCACAGCCAAATATTCACTGCCACAATCTCACCAAGACAATACTCTTTGTCCATTGCATTGGCCGTGGCAATCTATAACTCTGAATCATCCTAGTTACTTATTTTTTTTTCTCATGCCTTTGGTTTACGTGTAACTGCTGGAGAAATGCTACTCAACTGTGTTGATGCTCATCTCCTTCAGTTTATATTTGCTGTCCTACTGTCCCCTCTGTACTGCCCAGGGAGTCTTTTACAAATCTTTAATAGGTTTGATTTTCCTTTTCTCATATAGCAACTGCTCTAGCACAGAACCTTTACCCGTCTCCTTAGACCCTCATCTCAGTGTGGTCCTCTGGAAATCACCACTCCCGACCACCATTCAGAAGGCACATCCTTTCCTGCCGTCCAGCTGTCCCAGAAGAAGATGTATTTTACTCTTTTTCAAGACTCAGTCTGTGCTCTTGATCCTTTCCCCTCCCAACTTCTCTTGAATCTGTGAACCATTCATTCTTCTCTCCTCTGTCTTTCCCTCTTCACCGGCTCTTCCTCATTAACCTCCACACATATTCAAGTTAGCTGGTCTTAGGGAAGCTTTTCCTGCCCCACTCTCTTCTGTGGGCACCACCCTGTTTCTCTCTTCTACTTCACTGCAAAATTTCTCCATAGTGTTGTTTGTCCTCAGTACTTTTACTTCCTCATTTATCATTCAAATGGTCACTCAAATGGGGTCTTCCCCTCCACCACCGTACTCTTTCGGGGACACCAGGGACCTCCTAAATAACAAAGCCAATGGTTTCTTTAAGTTCTTATACTTCTTGGTTTCCCTTTGGTTTTTGACACTGTTGACGTCTCCCTTCTTGAAATTTTCTCCTCCTTGGTCAAGCTGATAATAGTTTCTCTTGGCTTTCCTCCAAAATCTCTGAGGATTCTGTCTCAGTTTCCACTAATGGTTCTCCTCTTCTGCCCATTCTTTAACTGTTGGTGATGTTCCCCAAGTTCCCATGCTGAGCCCTTTTCTCTTCATTCTATTTTCTCTTTTGATGACCTCACCCACACCCATGACTTCAACACTGACATAAAGGTTGATGATTTTCAAGTCTGTAACTTCATTTCCCAGCCCCTCTCTTGAACCCTAGTCCCTCTGGTCATCACTGACTGGATAGGTTGCAGGCCTTTCAAATTCAGTGAAGGGCATCTGCCCCTCCATAATCTGACCACCCAATCGTTACCACTTATCACTTGTCTGGGCTTTCAGTAATTTCCATGGTGAAAGAAACTAAAACCTTTGTGGAATTCTGTTTCTTGCCCTCTTTCCTCTATTACAAGCAACTGGTGAGGAGCAAAAGTTACTGGTTAATATTATAAGCAATTCCCTGCCTCAGGCCTTTTCAGAAACTCAGATGTCACCCAAAGAGCTGAAATTATCACGGTGAAAAAGGTCTTACTTTCCAGACTCACTCTGAGTTAGAGATGAAACAAAGAAATAGCCCCAAGCAGGGAGAAATCTGGCACCTGGTCAAAATTTGCCTCCTCTGGTCACACCTAGCAGGAAAGAAAATATTCAGTGTTCTTTCAGTAAGTTTATAATATCCTTACCAATTTTGCATTTAAAGTCTTAATCTTTTTACTAACGATGTCTAATCGCCTTTGTTTTTAGTGGTTTTTTTTTTTTTTTTGGTTTTGTTTTGGATTGAAAAAACAAAAAAAAAACAACCTGGCTTCTTGGTCAGCAGGGGGAGCACTACTACTTTGCTCTGGCAAGATTTTTACCAAGGCAACAACTATCTTTAATATAGACCACATCCTAGCAACGAGAAGGGAAAAAACAATGATACAATCAATACATTTGCTCCCTCGTGGTTGCAATTGTTAAAAATAGCTTTTTTTTTCGCCTTTGTAATTCAATAGTGTTTGCTTAAGAAGATGTCATCTGCTGTCTTTTCATCCTCTCTGTCTTGCCTTTCGGTCACATTCCAATTAGAGAGAGAGAGGTGTTTATTTAGTCCAGGAGATAGGGTTTTAAATGGGTCACGGAGGCTAGTGTTACAGCACCTGGTCAGCATTTAGGCAGGGTCTATGTGACACAAAAACAGACACTGATTTGCTCAAACTGGCCAATACAGTGAAGGAAATCAGTCAAAACCAGATTTTTGTCTAAAATGACCTTTTGTTTGAGTGAATGGATTCAAGGAGATCGCAATGGGGACACGGTGTCCTTCCCACACTCAGCTGGAGTGAATCCTATCAAGCAAGGGTGCCAGCGCCGTGAAAAGGAACAGTCAGACCAAGTTCTCATCTGGATTCCGCTCGTGATCACGGATGATATATTTCACCCAACTCTTTGTACTATGATTTCTTCTTTTATTAATCTCACAAATGTTTTATGAAGAGGAAGTGATATAATAGATTTGAAAACATCTTGAAAGATCAAGAAATAGCTATGCAATAATTTACACTAAAGATCTCATTTGACACATATAGTGCATGTGTACTCCATGTGTGTGAGTACATACATGTGTATGTGTATATGTGTGTGTATATGTGTGTGTATATATATACATATAGCTAAATAGATATATTTATATCTATAATAAAAAATATGAAATCTCTCTCTCTCTGTATATGCAATCTATACACACAGAAAGTAAACAGGTGAAGACAATTTTTTTCTGAAAGTGTTACACTGTTTATAATAATTATTCATTCC